>NW_020664463.1:4694261-4740740 GCF_002925995.2 Terrapene triunguis | reverse complement strand
GCCCTGCACCTCCACACACACCCGAGCCCTCTGCCCTGAACCCCCCCACACCCAGCCTTCTGCCCTGCACCCCCACACCCGCCAGCCTTCTGCCCTGACCCCTGAAACTCCCCACACCTCCGGCCTTCTGTCCTGAACCCCCCACATCCCCACTGCCCTCTGCACTGCCCTCTGAACCCCACCCCACACACCCAGCCTTCCGCCCTGCACCCTCTGCCCTGACCCCTCAACCCCCACCCCCCAGGTCTGGGGTCCCGGCTGCCGGCCCCTTGCCAGCTGGTGTCCCAGCCACAGGCCCTGCTCAGCCCGCTGCAGGCCTAGGTGAACAGAACCCCAGGCTGGCAGCGGGCTGAGCAGGCTGGCGGCGTAAGATCAGCATTTTAATTTAATTTTAAATGAAGCTTCTTAAACATTTTGAAAACCTTGTTTACTTTACATACAACAATAGTTTAGTTATATAATATAGACTTAGAGAGAGACACCTTCTAAAAAAACGTTAACATGTATTACCGGCACGCAAGACCTTAAATTAAAGTGAATAAATGAAGACTCGGCACACCACTGCTGAAAGGTTGCCTACCCCTGATCTAGCTTATACCAGCAAAGAGTTATATATCTACTATGTATATTAGGGCTATTCTAACCCTTCACCCATCCTGTATGTCTTGTCTATTCAGACAATATTGTCTAGCTGTTTCCTATACTCCTGCATCTGTGTGCATCCAGTGTCTCTCATCTTATATTTAGATTGTATGCTGTCTGGGGTAAGGACCATTTTTTTTCTGTTCTGTGTTTGTACAGCACCTAGCATGATGGGGTCCTGGTCCATAACTAGGGCTCCTAGGCACTACAGTAGTATAATAAGTAATAATAATTAGCCTTCCGCACTGACTCAGCTACTCTAGCCAATGAATAGCAGGAAAAGGAATGGTATGAAATAAAGACTACCAATTCCCCGCCCACCTGTTCCAGGGACAAGGTAAGCAGCAGAATAGTTCTGCTTATTCCTGTGCATCTGGGACCAGGGTCTGAGTAATCTCTGTAGAGGAATATGGGGTTGGAGTCTGACGGGGTATACAGACCGAGTCAGAATCTAGCCCTAATAGTGTAGCCTGGCAGTCTCCGTGTACGAGAGCAAATCATTCTTCTAGGTCTCCTAGGGTAAATAAAGAGACTTGTATTTTTGTTCTATAAGCTTCTCAGCCACCTGACTTTTAGACAGTATCTAGCTCTCTCAAAGCTAAGCCCTATATCTGTTTACTGCTCGCAGTTTTCAAAAGGATCCTTGTGTTCATTTTTTTTTTTAAATTAAATTTTCCCTTCAAAGGCAAAACAGTCTGGCAGCTTTCAATGTTTGGTAGTTGGATAGGAAGAAAAACCTTCATCCATGCATGCATCTTATCAGATCCACTTAAGGTAACAATATCCTACAAAAGGCCCTCTGGGTCTCTGGAAGGTGCAGAGCACTCATTGCCTGTACAGTTAGGAAAAGCTTTAGACCACTTCTGGGAATGCAAATGAATGGGGCCCACGTGACAGATGTAATAAAAGGCTGCTGTATCTTTGCAAAGCATTGAAATGCCATCTGGCGATTTCGTTGACGTCAGCAGACGCAGAAAAACAACAATAACCTCCCCCCCAAAAAGCCAAAGCTTTCAGTCGGGGAAAAAAAATACAGCCTTTTATGGTATGTTCACTGTATGCTAAAAAACCTGCAGCGCTATCAGCCAAGAGACTAGAAATTCTGTAGAAAGCAGTTCAGGGCAAGTACCGTATCTCTCATGCGCTTAACTCAACTTACCTTCCCCCATATGAGAATTAGGCCCCCTTTGATCCTTAATGCATTAACGGTTTCCAAAATAAATTATTTCATTCTTCTCAATAGAACCCTTGTATGCTTTAAAATGAAAGGATTGTTGGGATCACAGAGGTGATAAGGAACACTATTATTCTAACTTCTGATTCAACACAAATTGGGCTTTGATCCTCTCACATAAGCAATCCCCGCTCTACATTAACAAGTCTCAAAGAGGAAACAAAAGTCAATGATCACAATCACTCCATTTTATACCATCAAGCAGCCAACAGTTCTCTGGCACCCTGGGTTGAGGGACTTGTGTACAGCAGTAAGTGACATGAATTTACCACATCCTCTTGTAGGTTTCATGATTATCATTCTGCTAAACGTTTATAGCAGTAACAAATGGCTCAATGCAGATCTGGGGGATATCTGTAAGACTTTCAGCTAAAACCAATATATATCTTTGGTGAACAGCTAGGCACAGGAAGCAGCACTATCATCTTGGGGTACTTTTGGCCAGATTTTCCAGTATGTGAGGTTTGTTTTGTGTTCTGCTGTGCAGAGAAGAAACAAGCCATTTATATTTAAAAAAAAACAACAAATATTCTACAGTAACAGGAAGGGAATGACCCAAAATGCTGTACATTAATGCCCTCAAGCTCTGTGTGACATTCCCATAGTCTGTAGATTAATTTCCTATTGTATTTAACAAGAGAGGCACTATATTATCACAACATATTACCTGCTACTGGCAACAGATGCATCAAAATGTCAGCATCAAAAAACTCATTGTCCAAATCTTATTTCCTAATATTACCCCTTACAATGGTTCCCTATTATGTGCTGGGTTGCACATGATCAGCATTTCAGTGGTGTCTAAACCATGCTTTTTTGGAGGTACTGAACAGATCAGATTATCACACATAGGATTTCGAAGGAACCTTTTAGAATAAGGCACCCACCTCCATTAACAACTCCCCTGAAAGTGTAGTTAAGGTCATCAGCATGACTATGTCACTATTTTACTCATAGAAGGTATGATCCTCCTCCCATTGAAGCTAATGGGAGTTTAACTGGAAAGAGGTTTGGCCCCATATCTGATTCCTCCTGGGGCCTTGGAGAAATCACTTTACTAGTCTCTGGTGCCTCTTTTCCTATCTGTAAAAAAGGAGAAAACAACTCTAGCCTACCTCACAAGGAATCTTTTCAGGTTTAATGTCTGCAAAGCAATTTGAATATGAAAAGTGCTACATAAGTTTTACTAATTCATTATTATTTACGTATCTAGGATCTATTTTAATCTGTACCCTGTGTGCATTCCAAGACATACTGGGAACAGGACTGAGCCCATCAACTCACTTCACATAGACTATCATAAGATAAAGCTAATAGCTTTTTGCTCACTACAGACCTAGGCCAGATTTAAAATTTAAGATGAAAAGTCTATAGATATTTTAGTAACTGCTGATGAATTTTATAGTAGCTTTTTAAAAAAAAACAACAACTGTCCAAAGACCTATTTTAAGTCCCGCAGCTGCCTTTCCAAGCCATGGGGACGACAAGAACACACCAAGACAGAGGAGAGAGCTGAACTGAAAGTTAGGGCCCCCAGCCTGCAAAAGTTTGCACACATGCTTAATTGCCCTAGGAGTAGTTCCACAACTGGACTTCTTACAGTGTGTGAAGTTAAACACATACATAAATCTTTGCGGGATTGGGGCCATAGTGACCTGTACATGTAAAACTGCCTGGAGTACGTCCCTCTCTTGCTTGTAAGAAGCCATACCTCTTTCACCCCACCTCCGCCTGTCACTAAATGAAGTTTAGTCATCTTTGCCTACAAAATAAAACAACTCTTTGAATTCTTAAACGCTGCCTTGGTGTAAACTTTTTTTTTTAAGCAAGTTATAGCAGCACTGTGTAAATAAGTGCAACTAGACAGTCTGTTTGCAAACTGGAAAGTTTTCAAGCTACTTCTTAAGGGCTCAATTCAATTAAGAAAATTTACTGGTGTTCCACAGTCTCTCTATAGACCTTATGCTCACAAGTGGCCATGTGTGCTACATGCCCAATTCAAAAATGAAGAAAAAAAACCTTACTGACTGTATTATGCTGGCATGTGGGCAACATCTGGGGAAGCGTGTGTTTAATTGGGTTAGTAGTAAATTCTAATGTGGGAATGAGTTAGAGGAGGGAGGAGTAAGACAGTTATATCCCCATTGCCATTTCAGATTAAAAAAACAAAAACAAAAAAAACTCAGAGGTCGTTGTATTTATTGACTTAATAAAAGAGCATCTTGTAGTGTTCTATGTTGGTGTCAAATCTCTACTTGATGCTTGGAAGGGCAAACTTACACCTTACTTACAAAGAACTTACAGAAGGTGAGAAGAAATGATGTAGAGCTGCTTACCATTCAATTTGAGAGACAGATTTTATATTCCTCCCCCCCCTCTTTCTCGACAGCAATGTTCAATTTTCTGTATACATCTCAATAGCACAAAGGGTACTGCAGCCATACAGTTAACTTTTATGCTAATGAGGCCACCTTATAGTGACGTGGTGGGGACCTGAGCTCAACAGTAAATAAGAACTCTTAGGTTTGCATACATCTCTTCACTGGATCTTTGATCCCAGTATAATATTTCACTGAAAACCTTAGAAATATAACCCCAGGCCCAAAACTCATGTTTAAATTAATGCACTGCGTGAACAGATTCAAATAAAGTCAGACCCCTCCATGTGTAGCTGAATCTACCATTGAAAACCTGAACCAAGCCAAACCTTGGGATTCTGAAATTGGTGGATATGTGCATTATCAGTTTTGATTTCTTACTGGGACTGGGGCTGCCAAATTATCACAAACCAGGCTGTTTTTGGGGCACTTCCAACTGGGACTGTAAGATCATAGGAATATTACAAGATATTTCATTCTATCAATCTTTCCAGTACCATTATGCACAAACACTAGGTTAAGATAAGCCTCCACACTTTTGGATTCTTAATCAAACCTGATTTCCTCTTGTGAGGATTACCCATCCTTATTTGTAAGAAAAGTGCTTGAAATTCACTGAAATAAACATACCTCAGACCTAACTTGTCTAAAAGGGAATCCTTACTTTTGAGTTCAGAAGGTGGCGTGGGAGGCAATTTATGCCACTTGCCGACACTTTTCCACAAATAACTTGTATTTGGTGATCTCTGTAATATACTGCTGGGCATTTACCAACTTTCCTGTTCCCTTCTACACGTAGGGCTTGTCTAGACAGTTAGTGCATGGCAAGACGGGGTGTAAATCTACAGCATACAAGTGTGTTTCACACTAACAATCCATGTGGACTCTAGTACTGGACACTAAGTTCCCTTGTGTGCTTTGATCTACTGCTGTTTCAAAACCAAGGTTCACATGGACAGTTCCCGTGTGGCATGCTAGTGCACTGCAGATTTACACCCCAACTTGCTGTACATTAACTGTTTGTCTAGACAAGCCCTTAGCAAGTTCTAGTGCCAACAGCAGGGCACAGGATGATGATAGGCTCCTGGGTTTCTATTCTGGTTCTCTCACTGACTCATTGTGTAACCTCATACAAATCACTTAAGGCAAATTTTTCAAAAAAGCCTATTTTGGGGTAGATCAACATTTGAAGGCCAAACTTGAGACACCTAAGGCTTGATATTTCAGAGTTTCTAAGGCTTCACTGTCTTCAGCTGGATTTGTGGGCGCTCAACACTTCTGAAAAGCAAGCGTTAGGTGTCTAAAGTTGGGCACCCACAGACTCAGGCAACCAAAATTAGCTCTGTGTTACGCTTCCTTTGTGGCCAATCCACAGAGGAGAAGAGTCTCTTTCCGCCCCCAGATACAGAGTGTGGCTCATTTGCTTTCAGCTATGACACCCCTGCTGTGCTGGCAAAGATATTTGGGGGCTTGTCTGGAATTCTAACTGGTGTGGGATGAGTTTCCTCTGTCCAGAAGATGCAACACAATGGTCAATGTGGCCAATCCACAGAGGAGGATATGGCTCTATCACAGCAGTCAGTTTGACAGCCTGGCTGTTCAGCCATAGAGACTGAAGCTTTTGGATTTGGAGGTCCCTGGTTCAATCCCAGATGTGTGGGACAAGAAGATGGTTGACACTGACAATGGTTGCAAATGTTGTCAAACTCCCTTTACCCAACTACAAAACAGAGATATTACCCCTTATTATACCAACCAAAGTCAGTTTGTTCAGCTTAATTTTTTAATGCTAGAGAACGTAGAGCTCCTTATGTACAGAATTTTTTACACACTACCACTAGGGATATGTCTATACTGCAGTTGGACACCACAGCTGACTCAGGCTCATGGGGCTCTGTCTAAGGCAGTGTTTCTCAAACTGTGGTCACGGCTTGTGTAGGGAAAACCCCTGGCGGGCCGGGCCGGTTTGTTTACCTGCCCCATCCGCAGGTCCGGCCGATCGTGGCTCCCACTGGCCACGGTTCGCTGTTCCAGGCCAATGGGAACTGCTGGAAGCGGCACGGGCTGAGGGACTTACTGGCTGCCGCTTCCTGCAGCCCCCATTGGCCTGCAGCGGCGAACTGCAGCCAGTGGGAGCTGCGATCAGCCAGACCTGCGGACGGGGCAGGTAAACAAACTGGCCCAGCCCACCAGGGGCTTTCCCTACACAAGCGGCAACCCCAGTTTGAGAAACACTGGTCTAAGGAGCTGTTTAGTTGTGGTATAGAAGTTTGGGCTCGGGCTAGAGCCTGGGCTCTGAAACCTCCCACCTCACAGGGTCTTAGAGGCTAGGCTCCAGCCTAAACCCAAACGTTTACACCACAACTAAACATCCCCTTAGCCCGAGCCCCGTGAGCCTAAGTAAGCTGGCCTGGGCCAGCTGCGGGTGTTTAATTGCAGTGTAGACATGCCCGAAGTGGTAACCATAATAATAGCAAAAGGATGTAATTTGCTAATAGTGAAACAGAAATGGCTTGGTCATAGACTGGCTTTTTTCCCACCCTCCATCAACAACAACTGTGGTGATTAATGTATGCATGTTGTTTGGGCTGACAACTTTATATCATCATTATAACACACTATTGAGAAAAGAGAGATAACTATTTTATCTTAACCCCATAAAGGATTCCATTTTTAAAATGACAATGGTCTATTTTTGATCTTGAAAGAATCAATTCCTCTTTTTTTGTTTATTCCTAGAGGATTAATCCTATCTTAAATTATGCAAGCCATAGCCAATGGCTATTTCCTGTTTTCCAGTTATCCTGCTCTGACTGCCAAGCAACTCATCTCTGTTTTTAATTAGCTTCTATACCTTCATCCTACTAGGCATATTTGAAACTTTCCTTAAGCCAATTTATCAGCTGTTCCATTTCCTGCAGTACTCAGACTTCATGGACTCCACAAACAAAATAAATATTCAAGCCTCAACTAACTCCTCCTGGAATCCTTTATTACATTGCTTTTTGGTGGAAATCATTCTCTCTTTTAGATGTTTCCTCTTGTGAATGTATTCAGTTCTGACATTAGATTTGAGCAAGTTAAAATCCACAAAGGCCTAACCTTGGCGAGGCAATTTCAGCCCCATAATTAATGGAATAAATCCAGCAGCGCAGACAGGTGATCAGCTAACCTGAAGGATTTCTAGGAGCCAGTGGGCCCTGTGAGTATTAAATTCTTTGATCTGTTGATAATTGCATGCAAATATAGACCCCATTTTACATTAATTACTTCCATTACTTTGTATTTAATCCATACTTAAAAATATCCACTTTGCCCTTGCTTACCATATCTGTAACAAGCTCAGTGCAATGCTACTGGGATGGGATGGGAACATGATCTATGTATTTAGATAGCAGAGCAGAGGTTAAGACCCAGAGGCTTTATTCTCAACTCCCTCACTGACTCATTGTGACCCTGGGTATGTCACCTAGCTTCTCTGTCCCTGGGTTTCCCCCATCAGAAAATGAGGGTGATAATACTGTACTTATCTACTTCAAATATCAACAGACTTAATTATTTAGGGCAAAAATCCTGTTGCTTTGAACAAAGCTTGCCTAAAGAAACGTCTCTTCTACACAAAATCTCAGGAGCTGTGGAACTGAATCCTCAACTTTCCTGCTGGTCAGACTATGTGAGCAGGAAGAAGTGAATGGGGCTCACTATTCCCCTTCATCCAAGATTTTGGGTCAGTGGAGCTGTTCAGTGTCAGCACGTAAAGGCCCTAACTCCCTCCATCTCCTCAACAGACTCATAATTCCTTGGCATGTTTCTGTATAGCAAGAAAAAGGATGCAGGCTTCCTTAAGTGGTCCCTCTATAGCCTCACAAACTTACTGTAGGGAGGCAGTACTTCAGCCAACTATGAGGCCTTCCATAGGTGTGTGGGAAGAGGGGATGAGCACCAGAATATGCCCCTTCATGTGTTGAAGCACTTTGGGATCCTCTGATGAAAGGTGGTGTAGAAGTGAGAAGTATTATTTTGACAGATGTCCAAAAACTCATCTGATTCTTATAAACCAGGTTTCCTTTAAAGTGAACTGAGATGCTTAAAAAAATAAAAGCCGTGTTGAATTGACATTAGACTAACTGATTGACATTAAAACAAGAAAGTTTAAACCAGCAGTTCAAATAATTTCTTTCTTTATTCACTGCCAAAGCCTATGTTGAGAGTTCTGTGTTTCCTGTGTTACAGGTAACAGCATCACAAACATCTCTAGCAGTGGAAGGAATGCAGCCTCTAGACAGCTATAGGCCTTTATGACATCAGTGGTTGCAGGAGAAATATGGCAACACTGACCTCGAGTTCTGGCAGGTAAAATGCCATTGAGTTCATCTTTTGTTAACTTTATCAGGCTCATTAACAAAAGACATCATTCTTATCATGCGACTATAATGGTATCCCACAGAATCTTCATTTACTTCCCCCACAGGTGGTGCATTCTCATCTGAAAACAGTTTCACATAATATTTTATGATACCAATATAAATCATAGAGAGAAGCTCAGCTCATCCAGACAGATTTATTATGCAGGTGCTATGCTTATATTTTAAAAGGCCATAAACAAACAAACTCAACTTCCACCAGACCAAAAGGGCAAAAATTCCGTTACATTAGCTAGAATAAAAATGACAAAGGCTATTAAATCATCAGGCACAGGATAAAAACTAACCACCTGCTGGGGTCACGGAGAATTCCTTATCTTCCATCAGTGATGTAGTACTGGACTGGAGTAGTGGTTCTCAACCATGACTGAACTGGGACTCCCCCTCTGAAAGACTCTCCTTCCTTTTACCAACATGGGAAAGTCTAGGTGGTTGAGACCCTCAGGCTGGGACCCCCTGGATGAGAACATTTGGGAACATCCACTGATGCAGAAAAAATGACACAATGTCTGACTAGATGGACCATTTGATAAGCATCCAAAATGGGGGATTTTTATATCTGGAGGTCATTTCCCTCTCCCCCCACCACCACCTGCCCCCCCCCCCGACACCTTAAATGCCCAGAAAAAATAATAATAAAAGTCCTGATTCAGCAAGCTATTTAAGTGTGTGTCAAAGTTTATTAATGAGGGGATTCCCAATTAAGTTATTGGATCTGATTCTCATTTACAATGAGGCCCCTCTACACCACTATGGTAAAATTCAGGGGCCTTATGGGGTGGGTGTAAATGTAACTTTTGAGGATAATGTATTTTTGGTCTGTCTGATCAATGCCAGTTTAGAGAGAAATTTATGGTGTAAATTACACCCTTTGAGGCCTCTTTTCACTGCCCTAGCAGTGGGAGGTGAGAGGGGGCTTAGCATAAATGAGAACCCATCCCATTGACTTCAATAGGTCTATGCAAGTATTTGAAGTTAAGCACGTGCTTAAGAATCTTGCTGAATCAGGGCCCTAGCAAATAAGAAATCTAACCATGTATCTAATTGTAAGGAGCTTTTACTCTATTCCTATGTTAAGATCTTTAGCGTAGGGCAATGTAAAAATCTTTCCCAACACTTTTAAAGAGAAAAGCAAGGAAGCAATCCATGGCTAAAATGATGCAATGAAAAGATTGGGAACACAATGAATTCATCTGCAATACGTCAGTGGCTAGACCAAAAATACACTATCTTACAAAAGGAGCCTGAAATAACTTTTGACATATTTGAATTGATTTAAAACCAAGCCTAGAACAAGTTTTGGAACTTCAAAGGGAAGTGTTTTCCGGTTTGAGGGTTTATTTTGTTAAAAACCTGACATACTGCAGTTTTGACATAAAACAGAGTTAGACAGAGTTCAGGAAGTTCTGTTGTCACCATACTGTGGATGATCACGTGAGTCAGATTGTAGAAAATGTCATTTGTGGGGAATGGGGGGGCTTCCAAAGTTTAATTTCTCAACTAGTTGGTCTTCCATAGACTACACTCCCCAGTACCTCAATTTAGTATAGAATGAGGCGATTGCATTGGATGTTTGAATTTCTTTATGTCCAGTGTGTAATAAATCTGATTCATGTAAACCAGATATGGCAGTAAACTATATATTTGCACATTTCTGTTGGCTTAAGTCACACTTTCTTTTAGAAAAGCTGTTCAGAAGAGGTTTATTTCCTGCACTTGCATAAATTGTTGGCATTAACAACTATCCAAAATTTTAACCTCAGTTATTTGGAGTTTTAAGAATTTACACCCAGGCCTGGAATCAAATTAAGGATTTCCAGTTAGAATCAAACTAAAGTTTTTTAAACGGATTAAACATAAAAATATTTAAATTCAAGCTAATAGAATAAGTAGGTGGTGGAGAGGACAGAGTACTCCTTTTTTCAAGTCCTCTGGCACTTTCATTTTATACTGGCCTGGGAAAAACTATATAGATTAATCCTGAATTGTCAGGAAGGTGGAATGCGATGATATCATAGGTCTTCTCCATCTGCATCTTCCATGCTTCTATGTGAAACAGGGTTTATGTGGTCTCAGTACTAACTCCTCCTAGATTGCTTTCTGCCCCATCCACCTTTTTAGAGGGGAAAAAAACCAATCTGCTCTGCTGTGCAAAGAAATAAAATGGATTACAGCAATAACTGGAAACTGCAGCGTGGTCTATTTGCACAAAATGGTTTGACATCAGACACCACTGTACCTCAGTGGTCTTACATGGATTCAGAAATACAGTGTTTGTAACGTGCTCCAATAACCCCAATCTGAAAACCACAATATAAATAAAGCATTCATTCATTCGCTAATTCATTCACTCTCTCACAAACACACACATTGGCCTTGGCATTTTTCCTCCTACGGTAATGCGAAAAACAACAAGGTGAGGAAAATGATGTTTTACTTTAGAAATCTGTTTCACTTATAAATGTGAATCATATGCACAAAAGTGCTTGTGCGTGCAGCTGCGCGTTGTGAGGCGTATTGCAGCACTGATCATCTCCTATGGGGTTTGAATATGAGTCTCTCTCTCTCTCTCTCACACACATACACACACACACACACACAGTCTTGCAAAAAGGGTTATATTGCATGTCATAAGGTGGCTGGGCCCAGTAAATGAAACAGGGGCTCCCATTTGGCCAATTAAGAGGATGGAGCAGCACCTGGAGGCTCTAAAGGATCTGGGAGAGACCCGGTGAGAAGGAGTCCCAGTAAGTCAGAGCAGACTGCTTTAGTCAGGAAGGGGAGGTGAGAGCTGCCAGAGACAAGGGAACTGAGGAGTCCTGGAAGGAAGCAAGTGGCGGCTCCTGAGAGAAAGCTGAAGATAGGAGAGTGGTAAGAGGGATTGGCTAGATGGCATCTGAAGGAGGGAAATTGAGGCAGGTGTTCCTGTCACGCCATGGTCCACTACTGATCTCCTTTCTGGTGTCTGCACATTCCTGTTGCTTCAGCTTCATGATTTTCCTAATGTCTCCCTCTGATGAAATAGCTGTGGTTTGAGTTATTTTTTTCTCCAAATATCTCAAGACATGATAAAAAAGGCCAGGAAATAACTTGTCCATTGAAGTTGCCTAGGGAAATTGAAGCTCTATTTTAAAAATGCATCCCAGGATCCCTAGTGCATAAAGCTGAGGAACTAAATTCCTATGGAGAGGGTGCTACTTAAAACCTTAAAGTTGGCTGAACTGGATGGGTGGCCAATACAGTGAAGATTAGGTGGAATTATAAACAAACAATTGCTTTTTTCTTTTCTCCTTTTAAAATATACACAAAAGATCTTTAACTGGCCTCATTCTTCAACAGAATCAGACTATCACCATCTGCTGATCTCCTTTCTGGTGTCTGTGAATTCCTATTGCTTCAGCTTCAGAAGTCATTTACCTTTTTCATCCTATGGGAGAATTTGGCCTACAATTATTTTGAATAAATAGTTTTTATGGGGACTGAATGGTATAGGGAATTTGTAGGTTATACAGTTCCTCATCTTTCCATTGCTAGTCTGAAGCCAACTTAGGTCACTAGTGACCAAAAGTCACTAACATCTCAATCGTTTGGTGGCTTCTGGGTAATGAGTCTCATCTCAGTCCAGTTCCTACTAACTATACTAAACCACCACCTGAATTTACACTAATCAGCAACCTTGTTGGAAGTCTCTAAAGAGAAACCGGGGAATGAATGGACCTGGCTATCTAGGACGAGACTTAAAATACCTTACAGGTGGCAGGCTCAAGCTTGAGATATAATGGCAAGGTAGTGGGGGGGACGACACTGCACTCCTCCTCCCCATGTTTTATCTATTCTGTGAACAACAGAAGATTTCAGTCTTGAGGGCTAATAATCTAGCACCTTTTTCAAACCCTAAACCCACAAACATCGAAAATAACAGGTTTTAAAACTTGGATTTATTACTTAATTTTAGCATCGGGAATTTAACCCTACTATACTTCAATAAAAAACATTTTGAAAATGACTTCATCTGACCAAGCCAAAATATTTCTAAACGTCTGGAGACATATGGAGTTTATTGCAAATTATGCAGCACCAAAGACTGTACTGGTCTGAAAATCTGGTTTGTTACCGGGCATCCCAGTTCATAGTAACATGTCCTTTTTGTTCTTTTTAAATAGCCTTTAACATTAATGCAATTGTGCTAATTTTATCAGAAAACACCAAGAGGGACAGTGATTTGATTTCAGTAGGACTGTCAAAGGAAATTTTCATTTGCTATGGCAGTAACTAATGACCACATGCCAGTCTAAAAAATAAAATAAAAAAAGGTGTATTCTTTCAATTGTCCTCCTGCCGGGAAGTGCAATAGTTGTTTTAAAAGAACGATCATTCTGTTTCCTCTCCTGTGCATTTTATACAAGTGCTGCTGAGTGCATTATTCATTTTATTCTCAGACAGGGAAATAATCAGGACAATAACAATTATAGATGTGTGCTAACCTGCACCTGATAAGCACTTTTGGAACTACTGTGCTTTCCTTTATATGTTAACAAAACCCTAATGTACAATGACCAAAAAATTATATGGACTGGAAAGAAATCCTCTGGTCACTATCAAGCTTTCTTGCAAATGGGTGATGAGATTTAAAACACCCTAATGGATGGGACATCTCACTGTTCCCCTTCCTGTGTAAAAACAGAGTAATTTTCAGATTAAGCACCAACTACAAACATCCCTAATGTAATCTTTCAGGGTTAGACCAAATTTCTATCCTAACTCCTCAACCTCATCAATATTAAAACATTCCTGAAAAGAAGCAGTTGTTCTTACTTGGGCTAATAGCCATGCCTATCCTTCTAACAGATGATGATATAACAGTTATTATTCTCACTTAGATTGCTCCTTACATGAAGGGATCTATAAGCACCTTACAAACTATAATGAGGTAATCCTCTGAAAACTTCTGAGAATGAAGAATGGTCTGTCTTTCAGAAACAGGGAAACTGAGGCACAGAGATGAAAGGTATGTCTTCACTTCAGAGTTAGCCCAAGAGGATTGGCACCTGGCTCTGAGCACTCGGGCTTAGCCTTGTCTTCAGTGTAAGCATCCATACTGCAAAGCTCTATCTGTGTCCTCACTGGTGCTACACTCACCAATGTGTCATTAGGACTTCTGGGGGCGTATCCCATGGCTCTTTGGGACGAAGCAAGCAGAGCTGCTTTATGAATCTTTCACAGTGAAATGCAGGACAATTTGTCTGTTCACATCTGGTCACAAAGTGGGAAGTGCATTGGAGGACTATCGGCTCTCGAGTGATTTAGCCTGCATCCTAACTGCAAAGTGGGCAGATTACCAGCCCAAGTGAAAGCAGAACCCAGGTTCTAACCCACACCCCCAGCTGTGCGATCTAGCCTCGGCTGAAAATACCTCTTACCTCAGGTGAGAAGTTTGTGTGCGTCGATGAGGCAACACACAAGTAAGAGCCTGGGCTAATTACAGGGGAGACATACCTTAAGTGGCTTGCCCAAGGTCACACAGGAAGTCATTGCCAGAGCTGAAAACAGAAGCCAAATATCTTGATTCCCTTTCAGTTAGGACAGATGCTGCTTCTGCTTCTGTCATACCCAGGAATCGAACAACATGGCAGAATGTGCACAGAATATGCAACTGATGCTGTCCATTAACTTGTCTCAAATAACAGATCCAAATCATTGTAAAAATAATTTTACTTTTTGTTCATTAAGGCTTGACTTACTGTCTGAATTTTTTTTGAAAATGGATTTTTCATTATTTCATCTGACTTTTTAAAGTTTATGTATAAAAATATAGCATGCCTACATAGAATTACATCTGGACATATGTGTGTTCTTATGGAAGGTACCTATTTCAGCGTTCTTCACAAAACCTGCAAATCTGGGCAAAAAATGTTTTCACTTGGACAGCATGACATGAAAGCCCAGTAGGAACTGCTGCTAGCATTAAACACAATAGAAACATTATCAGCATATGATGTATATTATTGAGCTTCTAGGATTAGACATCAGAAGCCAAATTCATAGATCTTGTAACTGGGGACAGCTGGTGTATGACATAAAAGGTGGTGTGCAGGGAGGTGAAGGGTAAAATGCACATGCATGGGATTTAGAACTGGCATGTTGGCATAATCATGAGATTGGAGTTAGATGGTGCATGTGTACAAGAAGTATCTGCATTTAATTGACAAAAGTTGGCAGAGCATTATCTGAGGGCTGGTGTAACGTGGGAAGGGATAACACCAAGCACCTATCCACACTCCCATCTTACCTGTAAAGCAACCCTCACCCCTCCTAAACTGCATCAAACACAGAGCATTATGAGAATGCTAAACCCTGTGTCCCTCAAGGGGAAAATTAGCAGGGCAGAGAAATGTGTGGGCTCAAAACTCACGTTCTTGAGCCATCAGTTGGACAGCATGAGGCAAAGGCTGAGAGGCAGGACCTCAAAGCACACTCATCAACATCCATATTGGAGTTTAACAAATAATAGGGAAATGATTTTCTGATAGTTACTGAGTCTCTTAATGTGGATCTGCACAAAGCAATAGCAGCTGAAGAGATTAAATCAGTAGAACAGGACAAAAAAGTCGTGTGCCAACTTCCATTTTGAAATCTGAACATGCAGCAAGAGCTCAGAGGACCCTACTCTGGGCAACATCCAGTCTGTGCCACTCACCCCACACAACATACGCTGCACTTAGAAAATGTAGAGAGAGGAGGAGACCCGGGATAGGCAGCATTAGGGTTGGATAGACATCAAGCCCAGTATCCTAAAATACACTAATGTTGACAGAAAGAGCAGATGAGACCTAGCCCTTAGTGTGGGAAGCAGAACGTGAATGTACACAAATCTTATACAGAGTGGATACACCACCTTTAAACGCCCACACACAATTGAGCCTGATATGACCCTCCCAATTAACAATACTTCTGCCACACCACCTACCTACAAGAACCAGGTTGCACCACATTAAAGCATCCACAGTATACAATACGCAGAATATTACATTGTATCATCCCAGACAAGCTGGCAGTCCTTTCTTGCATCATCACAGGTTTGATCACCTGCTCTTAGTTTGCAATTCTATCAACTGATACTGATTTTTATTGTTAATCTTCTTTAAAAAATAAAGCACAGTTGTGAATTTAGCAATTTCTGCATAGTACTTCCACACTTACAAAATGAAATTTTTAAAAATCCCAATATTATTTGGTTTTAATATGCAAACAGCCACAATGATAAGATCAAACCATATGAAATAGACAAAGTATATGCTTTTGGTTGTTTTTATGATCAAAAATATCAATGCCAAATTCACTTTGTTCCATTGGTGGAAAGCCAAAAAATAGCAGAAAACAGTGAAAAACATGGTCACGTAATCTGTCATGAGGTTTCTATAAAAATACTGATGCAGAGTTGATTTTTTTCTGCTACTCGAGACAAACTTGCTTGTAACACTGAGGATGCCAAATTGTGCAGTCCACACTCTGTCAATACTCCCACTGAAGTTAATGAGTGTTATAACTGAGTACAGATCACAGGATTTAGAATACAAAGTATGAATGGCAAAAAAGAAGAGGTCATTCTCTGAAGAGAAACCACAACAAACATCTGCAGAAATATGGCTAAACATAAAGGAACTTTGGGAAACAAATGTGTTTTCTCAGATTTCAGGAAGTTCGCTGTAAGGTGTCTGCATGATAAAAGATATTTGTCACAACAATGGATGCAGTTTAGAAATTGGGTCATAGTTGGGAGGTATAGACAGGCTGTGGTCCTAGTGGATTTGATTGTTAAACATTCTGATAGCTTGGTATATGGTGACTATGACAACTGTTTGGTGACTTGGCCCCTGGGTGGGAGGGCTCAGCCTGCACTATTATTTTTGGTAATACCCTAGTACCTATGAGCCCCAGTCATGGACCAGGACCCGTACTGTGCTCACCGCTGCATAAATACAGAACAGAAAGATGGTCCCCACCCTAAAGAGCTTACAATCTAAGACAAGAGATAACAGATGGAGACCAAGTGAAGACTTGGTAAAGACCAAATCAAGTGACATTGGTGAATGGGAGAGTTGAATCAGAGCTGCAGGTCGAATGAAGAGGTGGGGGTGAGGCTATGTGGAGCTAAGGGTGGGACGGCTCATTGACATGGAAGCTGAAGTCACCAAGGATGAATGTGGGAGATTGTGAGGGAAGGGGGGAAGAGAGTGCCAGGAATAAAATCAGGGAGGAAGGCTGATGGAGAGAGGTTGGGTGGATGGTAGATGACAGGAACATGGAGGGGAAAAGGAGAAGAGTTAGATGCGGTGCTGTTCAAGAGGAGAAAGAGTGGGAAGTGGGAGGAGGGATGGATTGGAAGCAGCAGGAATGGGAGAGGTGAAGCCCAGCATTCCTCCAGCATAGTGTGATGAGGGTGGGGAGTGTGAGAGAAGGAGAGGCCTCTGTCAGAGGACAGCTGCAGAGCCAGTGCAAGATGAAGGGATCCATGTCACTGCGAGAGCCGGGAGCTGGAGGGGAGAGATATGAAGAGGATCATGGATGGCGATGATCTTTTTAGACAGAGTGGGCATTTCAGAGACAGCAAGAGAAAGGGACGGGGGAGGGAAATGGAGATGAGGTTAGAAATAATGGCATGAGAGGGGTGGAGGCAGGATGAGGGCCATTATCACCAGAAGTGATGAGGATACAGATGTGGGATCTAGATTTGATCTAAAGGGAGGAGAGGGAACAAGGAATATCTAGAGGTGATGAGAACTGTAGAGGGGTGAGAGTAACCAGGAAAAGGAAATGAAGTCAGTGAGTGGAAGAGGGGGAAAAGGAGGAAGGAGGATAATGACAGATGCAATGACACAGAAGAGGTATGTGGTGATAGCCATCAGCCATGGGTGAGTGACAGATGGACAAGACTGAAACCCACCAACAAAGGTATGAGGGTGTTCCCAGCCCAACACTGAGTCTCTGTTTTCTGGGAAGAGTTCCTGCTATAGGCAGAGCTCCTCAATCACAGTCCCTGTTGGTGATGGTGGGGAGGTCCAGGCTGTGATATAGCAGCTGTGGCAGCTCCCAGCCCTGCACTAAGTACCTGCTATCTGTGGGAAGGCAGAGCTCTCCAATCACAATCCCTATTAATGGCAAGGGGACTAACTTCTAGTTAGTGCCGGGTAGGAATCCATCACTGTGGTACATACTGGTACCAATGATGTACAGGAGGAACGTGTGAGGTCCTAGAAGGTATTATGTATTTATGTCTGAGGCCTCTACAGTAGGTTCACAATGCATGCCTGAGGAGATGGCATAAATATAAGGCATTTAAGTTTATCAGGCATTGGGGAAATTTTCAAGGGAGCTAGAACCAATGCAAAAGGTATGGGCACCAAATTGTTTCCAGAACGCTAATAAAGGAAATTAACATAGTTTGGGTGGAAGTGTTTAAATTTGGACTTAAGGGAAAGTTGACAAGTGCCAAGGTACACTCAAGCCAGATGAAAACTTAACTAATAAAGGATAGGACAGAAGTTACAGATGAACTGGAAGAGGGCCAGGCTAACATCCCCAAGTTAAAATCTGGAAAAGTACCAGTAACAGGGTGTCAGACTAATGAGTTAAATAAAACTAGGCATGCAGACAAAAACAAAAACACTATAAATGTCTATAAACCAATGCAAGAAACTTAAAAATTTGAATAGGTAAAGGAAGGTTACTTAACCTTATAGTAACCGGAAGTCTTCAAGACGTATAGCCCCTATGGGTATTTGTTGTGGGTGCGCATGCACTCTGTGTGCCCAGGACCAGAAATTCTTCAACAGAAACGTCCATTGGTCTGTGCCCACGCCCCCTTGTTCTCCCAAATGAGGGCATAAGGGGCAGCACAGACCAAGCTCTTCTACAGTTCCTACTCTACCATGTGTCACATGAGGATCTGAGCAGAGGGGAAGGAAGACAGGTCATGAAAACCCAAAGGGACAACACATCTTGAAGAAGAACTCCAGTTACTAGGTAAGTAAACTACCTTTCTTCTTCAAGTTCTGGTCCCTATGAATATTCACTGTGGGTGACTCCCAAAAATACTCATTGAGGAACAGGGTGTGAGGAAGTGTTCTGCATCACAGGCTTCAGGACACAGAACTGAAGGTAGCATCTCTAGTTGAAGCTTGAATCAGTGCATAATGTCTGATGAAGGTATGAACCGAGCCCCAGGTTGCTGCACTACATATGTCTGAGAGAGGAATTTCCTGCAGGGAAGCCACTGAGACTGCTTGAGCTCTTCGTGAGTGGGCCCTGACAATCTGAGGAGAGGTTTCCATAGGATTGTAATAAAGGAAACCCACTTAGGGAGTCTTTGGGAAAAGATCCCCTTACATTCTTTTGGCAATAGCAATAAATGACCTTAGAGACTTCTGAAATGATCTTGAGATTAGTCTGTACCACATGTGCTAGTGGTTTCTGTGATGGAGATAGTTATCCATTAGAAACAGGATTGAGACCATCAACTCATTTCATGTAAGTCAATGCTATCACCTTTATCCTAACATGCATGTGGAGCACTTTCCATCTGAGAACAGTATGTATGTATTTAATTTAATGGAGATATCCTATCTCCTAGAACTGGAAGGGACCTTGAAAGGTCATCGAGTCCAGCCCCCTGCCTTCACTAGCAGGACCAAGTACTGATTTTGCCCCAGATCCCTAAGTGGCCCCCTCAAGGATTGAACTCACAACACTGGGTATAGCAGGCCAATGTTCAAACCACTGAGCTATCCCCGCTCCCCACCACTGTGCCATATAAAAAAATCCTGAAGTTGTTTCTTTTCTGCTCCCATAGTGACTACTTGCTTCAAAGTTTCCACAGAAATAGTTCCAAAACAAAATGTTGAAAGTACATCTTTTAAAATGCCTGCAGCAAAATAAAAATAGAACATCCCTGGGACCACGAGCATCTTGAGAATCCACAGGCCAATCAGAGATACAGCTCCTTCAGTTACAGGGAGCCACATAACTTTCTGAGCTTCTTGCTCCCACTGCAACTCTCAACATTCAAGGGGATGGGAATGACAGAATCCAAGAGAAAAGGGGAAGGAAGAATGCTGCCTTATTTGCCTCTGTAGCCCCAGAGCTATGACGACATCCCGCGTTGTCTGAGAAAGACCACAGAGCTACCCATAGAAAGAATGCCTTGGGAGGCCATGCCAATTTCTTTTATTGTTTTACACCAATTTTTATTTTATGTTTATAGCTTTCTTTTTCTTTCCTTAATTGCTTTGTTGTAAAAAACTCAGGATACTGTTGCAGAGAGGTGCTATGCTACATAAATAAATATATTAGTAACAGTTCTAGTAAGAAAGAGCAGTGACTTTCTATGAAGGAGGAAAAGGACACTAAAAAGAGAAGTACACTTATAAAATCTGAAGCTTTTATTGCTTCCTATTCAAGCAAAAATATGTCAAATAATATGGCCCGAACTGCTTCTGGTCTGGGCTCATTAAAGGAGAACAGAGCCACAGCAAAAACCCAGCTGCAGTCTCCTTCCTAAACTATTTTGAGATTTCCCCACAAAATACTTGGTCCTGCTAGATGCTGAGCATCCTCAATTCCCTGAGAGGTATAGAAAATACAGCACACAGAGGGCAGCTTCCTAAAAAACTCATCTCCTATTCCTTCCTTCTATTTTAATAAACAACTTGTTATCAAACTGTTTTTCCCCCTGAACTGTTCACTTAAAAGTTTCTCCCTCATGGAGATGAAAACTCAGCAAACTGATTTAAAAAAAGCCCACTTAAAGTCATTAGAATCTGTCAATTATTAATTAAAAAATTACAATTGGTCAATCCTGGCAGGAGGTGCACCTACAGATGTTCCACATCTTGCATCTCACAATGTTGATGGCTCAGGCCACACACTGGCAGGTTGGAAAGTTGAGACGTATGGACACGATCGTTGCTTGCACTACAGTCAATGGCAGCCACTATATGCATGGCTCTGCAGGCAGTATTTGATCCGTGGCACTTTATTCCAAGGCAATACTTGGAATATTTACCAGTCAGCTACTAGATGGAGGACTAAACCTAGCAGCCAGTGGTAGATATGAAAGATAAGTTTGGGAGAAGGGGCTCACCCACAAATTCCAGAAGCAAAGCTGCTAGGATGGGGGAGATTTCAGGGATTTCTACTAGAGTGCTCTCCCTGGATCCTGCCTAGGGCTTCCATCTTTTCAGTCACCCTGTGGTTGGTTGGTTTTTGATAGATGTGAAGCTCCACACTAATGACTACAAAGGAGAAGAGACTTTCTGTCTCCACTTCTTCCTCGACAGCCTTCTATTTGCTCCTCAAGAGGGGGCTAGAAGGGAGAAAGGAAATATTTGCTATTCTATCACCTCCCCAGGGTGTCCTGGCGGCTTGATGGGAATGGAAGGGGAGATGGCAGTCTCCACTATTGTACCCCTTGTCTAGAGCTACCAGATTGCTGGGAGGGGAGGTAGGAACTCTACTACTGTACCCCTTCCCCAGCCTTCTGGACGCGGCAATGAATAAATCTAATGTTGTCTCTGCTGTTATTCCTGTGGCTTTCTCAAAAAGCAGCATTGCAGCTCTTTGGCAAAGCTCTGAGCAGCAACAAAAGCACTGGAACTGAAAGCTTCCTGAAGACCCAGGAAGACAACACTGCATCATGAAAAATTACCATCACAATCAGAGATACAATTTTTGTTGTTGTTGTTAAATGAATGCTTACATTGTGCAGAGTTTGGTGGCTGATACCTCCATCCTCCCTCTGGAGAATTTTCCACTCATTCACTACTAGCAAGTGGATTTTTCAAGTCTTTAAGGCCCAACAATTCAGTAAATAAGTACTCTAAATTCGGGTCTGATAATCTCCAGATTTTCTGTACAGATTATAGGAACTGACTCTGCTCCTGTAACGCTCAAGGTTGTTCAGGAATTAGAAATTGAGCAATGCAAGCCTATTACACAATGAACCTTTGATCTGGAAAACCCAACCCACCATGAAATTCTGTTTTATGACTTTACTTTAAGATTTACTCCAACGCTGGCTTACTCAAAAATCTCCATGAGCCTGTTCCAATAATTCATTTTGAAATTTTGAACACTGATCCATCAGACTCAGGGAAAAAAAATTATGGCTCACTTCTAAAGTAAAGTAGAAAGAGAACATCTGGTGCTGAGAACAGAGCTGATCAGCTGTGAGCTTTTCCACTGGGGAACTCGTAAAATGAGCTACTAGAGACTTCAGCCTGTGTTCCCATGAGGAAGGAACAATGGGAAATACTTTCACATATTTATTTAAAAACTATCCCAGCGAGCAGCAATTATGGCAGAAATGTCTTCCACAGTATGGACACGAGAAATGGAAAAAAAATAATTCTAATGAAATGCTTTTAACTCAAGTTTCCATTTCAGAGTGAAATCAAGCAGTTTACTGTGATTTTAAAACCTTGTTATTGAAGACATCTTCCTACAGCTATGTGCCTGTTATATTACAGAGACTCTGCAGTGAACTCTGCCATGGAGGTTACATCCGTTAGCTGCATTATTATTATTAACACATCAGTGGAGCTTCCCAGATGAGGAATTGGTCTACTCGCTATTAAGTTAAAATTAAAGAACTTAATTGAGTTCTGCTGAGTTCATCTTTGTAAACAGCATTCTAGCAAATTCACAACTGTCATGTGTCTGGCTGAATATTACCTCAAGGAAGTCTATTAATACATTTAAGACATTGAGGAAATAAGTCAAATACAAGATGTTACTGAATAAAGAATGACGTGGCATAACCCTCAACTCTTAATTCTAACAAGGGAGAAGTTGAAATCTGACTTTTCAAAATCCGAAAGGCCCAACCTGTAAATAATTTTATATTGCAGAAAGAGCTGGTGGCACTACGTAATATTAAGGTTGCCCAACACTTCCCATTAGAAGTCCCTGTTTTCAGTGGCTTATAACTTTGCCAGATTTTAACAATTTGGTCTGAAATTTCCCTTGCTGAGTGTGCGCACCTGATTTTTATTTTTTGGAAAATTTCAGCTGAAACTGTTCAACTATTTTTGAGAACGAGTCTAGAGAAAATATTTTGTTTTGTTTGTGTTACAAAAAATTCTGGCAACCTTGTTTGAGACACTGCAGTGTCACCATGCTTTAGAAGGGGAACTTAATATTTGGAACTGGAGAGGGCTTTCTGTCAGGGTTGTGTTTTTTACTACCCTAGTAGAAATCTGGCCAAGTTGTACGTCTTTGAAAACCTGCAATTTGCACATGCTCAGTTGAGTCTTCAGAGAATTTAGCAGCTAAATTCTCTGAAGATTCCATCTGTACAGGCATGCTCCAGCCTACATCTGAGCAGGACTTCCCTGGCAACAGCAGCTTTTCCAGGTCAGAGTTATAAGCCATGCCAGGTCATAGAGTCATAAAGCCAGAAGGGACCCCCAAATTATCTAGTCTGACCGCCTGTATATCACAGGCCACCAACACTACCCTCACATTAAGCCAAACAATTAAAATTAGACCGGAGCATTACAACCCACAGGACACTAAACTATTATGTGCCACAGACAGAGAATAGGAGGGATTGGGGTGAACTAACGCCCAAAGCCCTTGCAATGGCAGGAAAGTGTTTGAGATATACCCAGGTAACCACAGCAAGCGTCCCATGCTGCATTGGAAGGTGAAACCCCCCCACCCCCACCCAATGTCATTGGCAATCTGATCTTGGCGAAAATTTCTTCCTGACTCCACATAAGGCAACCAGTTAGACCCAGAGCATGCGAGCAAGAACCAGTCAGCTAAGGATGTGACAGAGAAAATGCTCAGTGCCATCTCGGCCTTGACCCCCCCTGTCCCACATCCCATCTCCAGCCATGAACATCTCTGATGCTTCAGAGTAAGAAGACAAAAACCTCCAAAACAACCACCATTCCAATACATTGCAGGGGGAGAGGAAATTTGGAGGGGGGAGAAGAATTCCTTCCTGACCCACGCAGGTGATTGGACGAATCCCAGAAGCACGAGCTTTTAGGAACATAATACATAAACTGAAAGGGACCTCCGAGCTGCTGATCTCTGCCATCATAAGCAACTCCCTCATGCAATCTGACTAAAACTTGTCCAGTCTCCTCTCTTAAAACTAATTAAGTTGTTTGCCCCCAAATTCCTATTGGTAGCGTGCTGCGCAGATAAAAAATTTATATCAGCAAATGCAGATATCCATGGAGCTGCAGGGATCTACCAGGAACCTCAGTGGCGAAAGCAGCAGCATGTCGGTCCGCCGCTCACAGGAGCCAGCGCCCAGCCTGGGCAGCTCGTCCGGCGTGGCTGCACCACCCCCAGCCCCGCCCACTGGGGCAGGCACCAGACTCACCAGCAGCTGTCCTTGGGTCATGCTAGTGTTTGCCAAGCGTCTCTTATGCTCCTGGAAAGAAGATGCAGACCGCTGCGTGAAAGGACAGGGAAGATAGATCTTACAAGGAGCTGAGGTGTTGAAGGAGAATTGAGACTGATTGGCAAGGAGACTGGGAACAAGCTGCATGGGAGCTGAGAATAGCTGGGCGAGGAGGCTGGGAATGGGACTGGGAGTGGAGATGGGGACTGGATTGGAGAGTTCAGAGGGGTGAAACTAGGACTTGCTAGGAAAGGTGTCTGGGATGAGAAACCTGATAAGTGGACACTGGCACTGGGTAGAAGAGGACAACAGGACTGTGAAAGAGACAGGATTGGAGCAAAGATAGTTTGGAGGGCATGGAGCAGAAGGGGTCAAGCTTCGGGAGGGAATGGGCAGAAACATCTTTGCCCACTAGAGCACATTTCCCTCTAGATCCTGGAATAGAACCCAAGCTTCCCGAGTCTCATCATCCCATAGCAAATAACTATGAAACCTACTGACTAAGTGACCCACCTTCCCCTCTACTGCTGACCAACTTAGAGGATAATAACCCACTACTGCTATCAGTTAAACCATTAGATCAAGCGGCACAGATCTATGTGGTGGAGCTAAATATTCCAGCATGGCTGATGATGCATGAGGGTGTCCATATGATTCCACATGATGGAATTTCTATTTTTTGCTTTTTTAAAAAGCCTAGGAAATGACACAGAAAACAAACAAACAAACAAACAAAAGCTACCGCAAAAGAACATTAAGGTTGCAAAGACAAGTACTCAAAAGCTAGCTTTCCAAAAGCCATGACATTAAAAAAAAAAAAGAAAAGAAAAAACCCCACAATGAAAATATATTTTTCTTAGCATCATTCTCAGAAATGGCTGTACCCGTTTTGCTGCATTTTCCCCAAAAAATTCAGCCTGAGGCAGACGTAGCGTAGCAAACAGCGAGGGGAACTGCATTCCAGGCACTCCATGGTTTACATTAGACACTTTCTACACTCTAACCAGGGAGAGTCAACAGTGCTCCACCAGTCTCAATTGATAATGAATATATACTTATGATGCCACGCGAGAGAGTGAGCTTCCATTTCTAAGATAATGTTCAAAAAATAGATCACACACTAGATTTCCCATCCCCTCTAATTCTCAAAACACTAAATTCACCAAACCAGATAGTGTGTTTCAACCATTCAGCACTGTTCCTGTGGTACCTCAGAAAAAACACTTCCCCCGTCTTCCGCTTCTTTGTTAACTGTGGGCCAGAACCCTACTAAGGTAAGACTCCCTGTGGCTTCAGTGGGAGTTTTGCTGGAGTTGGACTGCAGGATCGGGCACTAAATTAACTTTTGATTGATCAGCCCCTCTTATCTCTCAGTTTGGTCTCCCTTTCATCCATACAAAATAGTCTTACAGAATTTAATAGTGATGATGCTAAGAGATTTCTATAGAAATGTAACAGACTTTCTGCAGAAATTAATTTAAAAATCTTTAGAAAGTAATCTCTCTATATATCTGTGTATGTGTGTGTTCCAACCAGCGTATAGAATTCTATATCAGAGGTATGATTCTCTAGTAAATTCTGTAAGGTCAAAGGAAAAAAAAAAGAAAAACATTTTTCTATTAAGTTGTCTAGAAGTTTTCCATAAGAGGCACGCACACCACTCTTCTACCTGTGTCCCAGGTCTAAGCCACAAAGTAACTATCCCTTCATCACTTTTTCTTGCCCCATTCTTGCCTCTGGTGGTTCTCTCACACAGCCACTGCAGTACACCTGGCACTCTCTTCCTGACATGCTTCTACTCTGACCTCCTTCAACTCTCTCCCCAAAGTGCACTTATTTCACAAGATGATGGGCATTCAGCACTTTTGAAATATCAGGCAATTATTTAGGTGCCTAAATAGAAAATTCTTAGCCCTTAATCTTTCAAAAGTAGAGCCACATTATTCTTTTTGTGGTAGTTTTTAAAATGAACTTTAAAACCACAGCCTACTGCACTATATGAAAATAAAAGATCTCATGGTGCTTATTAATAAGAGGAGGGTTTTGTCCCAGGTGTTTGGTTACAAATGTCAATCTCCCACTTATGTACTGTATTTTAGATTGTCACCCTTCACTCTTTCAGCAGCTTCACCTTAGAGATTTAGGATCCTTTGACATTAAAGATGATTTTATCAAAATGTTATGAGGTGAAATGATATAGAGAGATTCCATATGCTGCTGCAACTATACTTAACTAGAACAGTTTCCCTCTTAATTACAGAGTACAGAAACCAATATGGCCCCAGGGAAGATCATCCTCTGCTTAGTAACAACTCGTTGTCAATCAGCTTCAGAGAGTCCACAGCTTGTTATAATGTGTAAAAAAAAAAAAAAAAATATCTCTGAGCATTCTCCATTGTGATTTTTGTCAGCCTTGCCCAGGGCCGCCCCTAGCTATTCTGGGGCCCTACATAGTCTCCCCCCCCCCACGGGGGGGCAGGCCTCCACGGGGGTGCAGAGGGCTGGCCCAGGCCTCCGTGTGGGGGGGCGGGGCTGGCTTGGAAGACGGGGGAACCGCCCCCCAGCACTCACCGGCGGCACTGCTGGGGCCGGGCCGCTGCACTTCCTGCTGCGGGTGAGTGCAGGCCCTACCCTTCTGCACTCCTCAGGGGTGGGAAGAGGCGGGGCTGGGCGGAGGCTTTGGGAAAGGGGTGGAGTGGGGGCGGGGCTGGGGTGGCGCAGGTGTGGGAAGAGGCGGGGCAGGAGCTGGAGCATCATGCAGCCATGCAGGGCATCAGGAAATTTGGTGCCCCAAGTTTCCTGGTTCCCTACACAGCTGCGTACTTTGTGTATGGGTAAAGACGGCCCTGGCCTTGCCATTACCCATGCTGTATGTTGTGTCGGGCTATAACTGTGGCAGAGGTTGTTTTCTACCATTTACCTTTTGACCTATGAAGGCCCAAACATGTGATGAAGTCCCAGAACAAATTGCAATGTGAAAATTGTGTGTTATTGGAGAAGCGTGAGATGGGGAACTGGTGGAAAATTATTTCTCTCATACATGGGAAAGACTGTTACATTTATTTGTTTAAAAATTTATGATATTTATTTATGAGCTAAATGTTGTTTCACTATCAATGTCAGCTACATCACAAGGAAGAAACTGTATGTCATAATGTTACTCACTGTGAACTCTGTAGTTTGTTTGCCCTCTTTTCCTGTTCTATAGTAAGCATTCAACAAATGCCTGATCCAGAGCTCATTGAAGACAATGGTAATCCTTCTATTGGTTTTAATAGGATTATGAGGTCCTAAAAAGTTATGTTAATTTTTTTTAAAAGTGCAGGGAAAGAACCAGATGTTACTTTAACAACAATGAGCCCAATCCCGGAGCCCTTACATGAATAGTCCCTCTCCTCACACAGCAAGTCCTAACAAAATCAAAATTTAAGTCAATGGTACTACTGACAAGAACAAAGACTTGTGTGAGTTAAGGCTGGAAGATCAGACCAAATAATATTTTGCCATATCCCCTTTCAACCAGGGATTTCAACTGCTTCAACTAATATTAGTAAATGAGTTTAAGAATGAGATATTTTCCTCGTTTTACAAACGAGAAAAAGAAGGCACAAAGGGAGAGAGGTCAAAGTGAATTGCTCATGGTTGCAGCAAGCCAGCATTAAAGACAGAAACAGAAACCAGGAATCCTGACTCATTCCCTTGTTGCAGCCACATCTCTTCAGAGGTATACAGATTTTTATAACTATGAGGCAGTATTTCCTAAATTAATAATGAATAGAAATTAACAGTGAATTAAACACCAGCTTTATGTTTGAAGAAAATTGCCTATGATTGACATGCTTTGTCAAGAGATACAAGTGAGGGGATATATTCACAAGCTTTAAAAAATGTATTTGCTGTCAAAACGCTTGGGATGGGGGTGTTGCATGAGTGTCAAGCTGTGGGAACTGCTTATATCTGCTAGACCATGTATAGCGAATTGGGAACTGAACTTCACGTGCATGCTGCCATTAGTGTGTCTGTACACTAAATCCTTGCTGGTAAGAGAGAAGCCTCACTAGCTACATTGACATAAACCCATCAAACTTTCAGCTAGTGATTTAACAGCACAGAAGGTATTACTGCTGTTTATATTGCTATAAAAGAACATTTCTAGCTAAGGAAATATTATTGATTACTTTACTTACCTCTACAGTACATCACTTTGAACTGTTTATAGCTATATAAACATCTATTATCGATTATTGGTTTATTTAGCTTTTATGGCACCGTATAAAATCAGTTCCTGCTTTTAAATTCACAGCCAACAATGAGGGACAATCCCATAAAAATTTTACATTGTGGACTGAAGTGTGAAGATTCTGCCTGATCCTAAATCCAGTCATTTTAAATTAAGGTCTCTCCAGTGGTTTAGGGCCCAACCTTACAGTTGAAGTTAAGGGAGCAGAGGATACTCAAACATCTCACAAGAAATGCTAAGCACCTCATAGGCTCCAGCTTCTACATCTATAATAGTGTTTTAAATGCATCTCTATGCAGTGATGCCATTGTGAGTTACAATTGCCAAGGAGGAAAATAATCTAGGACCAGATCAAAACCCAAACTATTCAAGTTCACTGTAGTTCAACTATTACACCAGTTCAACTATTCAGCTGTAGAATACCCAAGCACACAGGATAAAGGGGCATTTCAGAACACGTGCATATAGTATTTAGTTACTACATTGTTCCTTAGGCCCAAAAAGCAGGAATTTCCCCCAAAGTACTGGTTTCCCATTGCAAGAGATGCCCCACAATGCACTTTGCTGTCAGCACCACTATTACCTAAGCCTGCAAAGGGGCATGGGGTAAGTCTATTGCCAGCATTATTTCTAAGGCCCTTCCTTTTAATGTCCTTACATCTCAAATAGGAGTATTAAAAAATATTACAGAACCACTGAATATCAGGAGCAGGAAGTAGGGAAACAGACTTACCTTACTTCCATAATCAGTCCTGATCTATGGTGATGCAAGCACTAGAGTACATCCTACTATTTCTACATTAAATTCTGGTCTATATATTTTAAAGACACAGATACTTTTCTTCCTTTTAACAACTTTGAAATGATACATCAAGCAAGATGTTACTGAACAAAACTGAATTTTTGCTAATTCACTAAGTCTATGTGTAATCAGTGGATACAGCATATAAAATAATATAACAGATGCACTAAGGACCCCACCTACAATAGACAATGTTTTCATCAATGATCAGTTCACAGTCTTTCTAGTACATACATTTCCATTAGATCTTTAGTTAAAGACTCACCTTTGCTAGACAACTGATTTCTGTTGATTCCTTAAAATTGTCCTTCATAATACAATAAATATGATCATACTGCAATCGTATCTATACATTCAGAAGCACATGCACATGCTCTTGTAAAATCAGCTTTATAAATACTTATGTTAGGATGCACTAATCATTATGGAAACTACAGGCAATGGACAACTGGATTTCATTGTTTAAGAAGAAATATCAGTTACAGTTACTTCATTATAATCAAATCAACAGTGATATTGCCAGGGGACACAATTACACAACAGATGCACCAGTACACGGTACCTGATCAGTAACGGGAATGGACTCCCATCTACGCTTCAGTAAGAACAAGGATTTCCGGCTCATGATTTTGACTGTGCTTTAGAGGCTTCCCTCTTAAGAATTTGAAACCAATGGCAAGAACCTTATTTCTGATTCTTTTGTTTCATTGCTGTAGACTGCAGAACTCCTAGAGGTATACAAGTTTTGCAAGGTTGATACTGGTTTTGCCCAAGCTATTTCCCGTTTTATAAGCTTTCTGTCTCCTTACAGTCCCATGACAAAGAGAATAGGGAGAGATAGCGAGAAAGCCCAGCATCCACTGACGAATTACCTCACAGAAGCATGAAGTAGGTAGACAACACCAGACGCACTCAATCTGAAAATAGCTGTTGCTTAGGAACTGGAAGGGTAAAACGCAGCACCTCAGCTATATATAATTGAGAGCTTTTACATTTAAAGTGAATTAAAAACACTGGACTTGTCTGTTTTTCTCTATATTATCATCATTTTACAAGATTAAGAAAGGAAGGACCACTTGGTTCCATAGAGTCCTGGGATTACGCCCACCCATTAAACAAGCCAAACTTGGCTTGATGACAGCAACAAATAATTCTCATCCATATGATGGCCTTAAAATGATGTATGTATATAAAGTGCTTGACATTTCTAAAGGGATTAGAAGTGCCAAGTATTACAATCAATTTTTTAGCTGGTAATAATTAATGGAGGCTTCACACTTTTAACTTAGAGGGAGATAATGACAAAGATTAATTCCATTAGTCCACAGTGGCTCATATTATATATATTCTCTTATTACTCCTAGGGCAATTATGCGCTACGGCACATGCGCAGAATTTATGTCCCCTGCGGATTTCTTTGCTTCAACGCAGAAAAATGACTTTCTGATGGGGAAGCAAAGGGAAGCCACAAGAGTGGTCATGTGACCCTCCCCAGCAGTAAGTTTTGGATGCCCAGGGCAGCTGGCAGAGAGGTAAACCATTGGGGGGCAGGAGGCGGGACTGGTGAAGACCTGGCTGGTGGCTCCTACCCTGCACCGAACTCGGCTACTAGTCCCAGGCTGGGCTGGGGAGGACGGAACTTCCTCTTCCCCAACGGCATCTGGATTTCTCCCCCGGCTGTAGGAAGCTCTGCTAACTCCCTCACCTCCCACGCTTCCTGCACCCATCGATGCTCAGCTGCTGGGGAGGAAGGGGGTGAGGAGGAAATCACTGTACAGGGAGCTTCTCCCCCATCCGCCCAACCCCCATCCATCCAGACTTCACCAGCATCTGGACCCCCCTCACTGATCCCTCCACATCCAGACCCCCCCTGCTGAGCCACAACTATCTTCACCTGGACCCCGCTACAAAGTCCTATAACCGTTGCATCCAGATCCCCCCACACCTGGATCCCCCACTGAGCCGGCCGCACCCAGATTGCCCCACACAGAACTCTCTCTACCTACACCTGAATCCCCCCACACTAAGCCCCTTCAGACTTGGATCCTGCCTTGCTGAGCCTGCCTGCCCACACCTGGTGCACCTAGCATGTAGTGGCAGGACCCTGGGGTGTTTCTGGGGCAGCCCAGTCCTTCCACTGTGTCAGGGTTCGGTGCAGCCTCACCGCTGAGTCTGTGTCCATGATCTCCCGCCTCTGTGCAGCCAGTGGCCTGTGCTCCCCAATGCTATGCAGGAGCTTCCACATTTATTTGACAAATTAATTGGCAGAATTTTGCAGAATTTTAAAATATTGTGTGCAGAATTTTTATTTTTTTGGCGTAAAATGCCCTCAGGAGGATCTTATATAAGATATGAATGAGACAGAATGATCCAGTGGAAGACATGACAGATAGGATGTACCTTAATATTTGTGACGTGTACAGAAAATGCAGGATACATAACTAGGAATTTCTATAACATAGAAGGGTAACTTGGAATTTCTCAATTTTGTGTGCATGCATGTATATATGTATGATCGCTAACATTGCACTGAATTTTTTTGCACTCAGTATTTAAGAAATAAAACTTTACAATATTTCCTGGTGTTTGCAAAACACCACCACAGGATGGGAAAAATAAACTTCTTGTGCATCACTGTCTTTGATTCTAGAGATTTAATAAGCGTTTTACAATAAATATTTCTAACATTAGGTGTTACCTTCAAAGATCAAAATCAAATGATTCTTGTAATAGCAATCTGTCTGCTCTCTATGAAGCAAATTACAATCCATTTTAACTAGATGAGCCCCATGTGCTCTAGTGCTGGAAGTACAGATTTCAGTAATGGGGACTGGAAAAAACTGGAGGATTGGTAACGCTTGTCAGTATCACAATCAAAAGGATGAAGGAGTCTTAGAATAAATAAATACATTACATAAATAGAAAAAGGAATGAGATACTGCTATGGAAGTTAGCAGCAGGTTAAGTGACATAGAAGTTTAGCCTTGTACTTGACACATTTAAATTCCAGTCAACCACAGCGGCACGTAAGGAGATAAAACTCTTTTCAGAGTCAGGAATTCCCAGAAGCATAGAGGCATTTTTGGGACATCCTGCACTACTTCAAGTTAGGCCTTCACCCTTTGTTTAACCCCCCTAATCAGAAAGCACAAAATGAACACATTTTCCCAGTGTGTTATTAGAAAATGTACAGTGCACTACTGGATAGTTTCTGCAGGTTTCAGACACAAACCAGAGACAAACTGCTTATTCATAATAGAAGAAACATCCTGGTTGAAGGAGAGAGTTTGAAGTTTTATTTTATAGCAAGCAAATTGTTCCACTTCCTTCTCCCCCGAGGCACTTTGCAAGTGCTCATTGAAGAAAGAAGGCTCTAAAATCCTGTTCAGTGCTTTCTCTTCTTTATTCCAGGAGAATTAACAAACAATGGGAGACTCTTCTAGCGGCATGAGTTTTGTGATCTCTCTGTTTTAAAGTCCACTATGCTGAGCTACACGTTGACCAGCTAGGATTCAAGTTATTACAATTACTCTGATCCAAATAAATAGAAATCTCAAAACAGACTCTTTTGTATTAGGAATTAAATAATGGACAAGAGTTTTCTATATTATATATCTGTGAGTTCCTGAAACAGGGACTCCTGGAATAAACCTTTATTTTAAAATACTCAGTATTCTACAATACTAGACAAAACCACTGCAGCACCATTATTATAAGCTACAGGGTTTTGGTACCACAGAACACTGAAGAACTTTTCTTTTTAAAAGGGAAGCCTGTCTGAAACGTCATTCAAGATGAAAAAGGAACAGTATTGCTCCAGTTAGAATCCTACACAGAATAAGGTCCAGTACTGAGTTCAGTGAGGTGGTAAAAACTTATAACTTCTCACCTATAACTCATAACTGCTCACAAATACCTCTCTGCTTCCTTCATTATGCAATCTGAACAACTTTGTCAAAATCTTTTTAGCAACAGTTTCACCCTGGGCAACATCTGCTAAGAGTACACAATGGAAAGGTTTCACCTGGTCTCCATACAATGGCTATTTCTTGAACCTGACTAAACACCAAAGAGTCCTCTCTATCTGAAATTAGGCCAAGCCGTGGAAACTATCCCGTCCTCAGGAAGAAGCAACATGGAAAAGCTAGCTGACTTTCTCCATCTTCTGCCTGGGAGAAATCGTGTCTTATTGAAGTCAATGGCAAAACTCCCTTTGACTTATAAAGGGACAATATGTCACCTCTTCACTGGGGTCCGGAGGCACGGGGGCTGCCCGAAGCCGGTAGCACTGGCTCGGGCAGCTTGGCTCTTAAACAGAGCCGAAGTCTGAGAGGGGAGGAGCAGAGCAGCTGGAGCCGGGGAGGAGAAGTGCTCGGCTGGGGGCGCAGGGTCCGGAGGCATAGGGGCTGCCCGAAGCCCGAGCGCTACCAGCTTCATGGTTTGCCGGGCAGCCTCCAGTCCCTGCGCCCCCGGCTGGGCGCTTCCCCTCCCGGGCTCCAGCTGCGCTGGGGAAGCGCCGGCCGGGGGCGCAGGGTCTGGAGGCTGCCCGGCAAACCGTAAAGCCGGTAGTGCTCGGGCAGCCCTTTTCACGTGGCTGGGAGGGAGGAGGGGGAGTTAGGGCGGGGACTTTGGGGAAAGGGCGGAGTTGGGGGCGGGGCCAGGGCCCGTGGAGTGTCCTCCTTTTTTATTTATTAAATATGGTAACCCTACTCTAGATACTAGAATTACTGATTTTCTGCAACAAGACGTCTGTTTACTGGTCAGTCTGTCCTCTGCCTCTCCTTCTTTTTGAAATCCATTTAGCCTCCAGTGCACTGCCAAATGCAGACTTTTAATCTGCATCCAATCCTGCAGATATGTGTTAAAGAGACACTAAACATTTTGCTGCCTTAAGCAATGGCCGTTTCTGCTAGGATTGAAGCACTTAACACTATAAACATATATCCCTAAATTTTCAAGAGAGTCTAGTGATTTTAAGTGTGCCAAGTTTTGGTTTCCAAACTTGAGACATCTTTAAAGTAGACTGTTTTTCAAAAAACACAGAACCCTGTTTCCTGAACATCATGCCCATTTAAAGTGTCTCATGTTTGGGACTGAAATATTGAAACACCACAAATCACTAGACACTTTTGAAAATGTAGGCCACAGTGCAGGCTTAGGCCAGAATATTAGTGAGTCATAACTTTGACTTTCTTGGCTTATATTTCTTTGGGTTACTATGTTCGAATAAGATTTGCCTGCTTGATTCACTCAGTGGATCTAAACACCAATTTTCTGCCAAATTAGGCAGAGCAGATAATTAAAATCCCGATCTGCATTTGAGCAGAGTTTTATAAAATATTACATATTAATAGGCCTAGCACAGCAGTGCAAAACAGATTTTGGAATGAATTTTAAATTCTGTTGTTTTTCTATGAGGATGAGTTTAATTGGAATTTGTAGGTAAAGTTTTTAGATTTTTTTTATCTGGACAACCAACAGAAGTAATGACAAACTGCACAACATTATTTTCCAGATTGAAAGTAGTGAACCCTGTAAAAACTGATATATATATGACCATACAGAAGTGTCTATTTCTCATTTAAAAGGCTGATGTTTCTGCAATTTTTGGAGGAGGGACAGAAGGTTTGGTAACTCTGTTCACTACACCAATTGCTACAACCCAGTAAAGATAATAAGTAGTAGGCACTTTCTTAGGGACAGAAACTTCTATGAAGTGGGTTTAGGCTTAGATCTTAGTATTTGTATAATGATCCTTGATATAACAGAATGATGAAAAGAAGATCTAAAGTGTGGTGGTTTTAGTTATTGACTCAAATAATTTCAACACCAGAGTTCTTTGCCCCTACAGGAAATCTCTTGATCATCAGACACCAGTCTCCTCTGAAGCACAACTAACCCTATGACTTGGTTTCTATAGATGTATTTTTATCTATCAGCATGATACTATTATCAAAGCTCCTGTTATTTCTTTGACTTTAGGATGAGTCAAGGTAAAAGAAGTGGCTACGAACAATTCCCATAAAATTCTCTGTCACCATCAATTCTGTTTATCCTTGTACTGTAGGGGAGTACCACAGAGCTTTATTATGGTATTTCATATGCAAACTGAAAAATTATCTTCAATATTTGAAAATGCAGAGTTACAAACTTAATATTCTGATTTAGATAAACAATGGAGTTAGAAAAGACATGCCAACACTTCTAATCCATCTTCCTGCCAATGCAAGAATGTTCTCTGACTATTCCAGTTTGAACATGACCGCTATTAAATCAAAGTTGTCACCATTTTACACTCTTTTTGGCCCTCTCCTGAAAACCTGCACATGACTAAATTTACTTATGTGAATAGTCCCACTCGCTTGAATAAACCTATTCAAATATGCGTGTTTACAGGATTTAGCCCTTAATTTACCCTTTCAATACTCAACCGTAGCATATATTGTTGCTGATTTTCTTAAATTCTGCCCTTTGCAGGACAAGCTCAGCAGACAAAGTAACATATTCCAGAAAAACAAGCACCCAACCCCAAATTACAAGAGAACAGCGAGAGAAAAATCCAGCTGTAACTGACCTGTGATCCTCTGGACCCTCGTTTGTGGTCCCATTCAGAGTGCCCCATGAGCTAAAAAAGAGAAGAAAACAAAGTTTATGGTAAGCGATAGGTTTTGCTGATTTGCTATAAAAGGAAGAGTCAGGTTCTTTGGTGTTCTATATAGTTTTTCTTTTAAAACGTGTTTGCTTATTTTTCCTGTTTAATTAAATATACATTTTAGCCAGTATACCGTTTTTAAAAAAAGGTATCTATGCTTATTACTTTAATTTTGCATGTGTAAAATTGTTAGGGACAGATCACATCTGCTCCTATACAAGCAAAACAGATTGTGCTTGTGTAGGTAAAATTCCCACTCACATTGATAAAGATTTGGCCAGGTGTTCAATATGGCCTTAGCAAGAGCGATATTACTACATATTAACAACTGGATTATCAAGAAGAGTTGACTGTTGATGACATGCCAATGTACATCTTACATCAGGTGTAAAGGGTACATTCTCTGAGAGGAAATAAGTTAAAATCACTCCACTATGTTGGGGAAAAAAGGCAAAGTCGTTTGTGAAACAGATGAGATGAGCTCAATGTTTTCTAAACATAATCTATCATTGAAACTAAGATTTGCGATATTATACAACTGCTAAAGTAACATTGTTCATGCTTAACTTATTTTCTGTGGGCCAAATTCTACACTCAGTTACAAACATGCAAGTTACTCTTCATGAGATTGCACTGACGTAGGTGCAGCCACCGGACATGGGATTGCATTGAGTTCTGTGGGGTTGTATGAGCATCCCTAAGGGTAGCAAATGGGCAAAGACCGAGAAAACAAGAGCAATTAGTCTTTGCTACTCATACAAACATAACTTTATTCAAATATACAAACAACAACAACGTGAACATATGAGGATGACTATAAAGTGAGTGAACTCATTACTAATTATCCCAAATTCCTTTCCTTGCTCTTGTCTTCACGTCCCAATTTCTCCCTCTCTCCATGTGCCTTCCCAAAGGAAAGGATGGTACAACCAGAATGCACATACTTGGTTCAGCACTAACACAACTAAATTTTACAGTCCATGCTTCTTGCTATATGTGCACTGGAAACTCTGATCACAAGATAAAAAGCATTAAAGCTGCTCTTTAGAAGAAGGAAAAGCTACACACACACACACACATACACAAATTCTCATCTGTTCCAATTGTTCCTTCCTGTTGCTTCCTTCATGACCCCCTCCATCATATGTAGTTCTTTCCCCCCACAGTTTGAGATAAAACATTCATACAGATGACTGCTCCATAATCAGAAACAATGCAAATTGCAAGGTCTGACCCATCTTGACCCTTTTCATTAAAACTAGAATCTAGTTACTCGATGATGATGACTGGGACAGAGAAAGCGTTCTTTGAAGGAATTCCCCTGAAGAACAGGGGTGTAGCAAGAGTTCCATGATTGCTGGGCAGACATGCAGGCTAGGTAGCTAAGAAGGGCAGTTTATATATGAAATACATAAAATCTTGAAATAAATACATAAAAATAAAATAAAAAACAACTAGCAATGACTAGGTCAAAGGGCAATTGGGGAGGAAGAAAAAACCAGGAGGAAAACAGAATATATATGTAAAAAAAGATCATTTTGTTTCTAGGTTGCATCCCCTTCCCCTCCTCTATTTATATCATTTAGCCTATATCTCTTCTGGCTTCCTCTCTAATTGTACAACACCTAGTAATTTGAACAGACATCTAATAAATGATAGGTAGCATATATAGGTCAAGAAAAGGTAGAAAGGTACAAATTCTGTGACCCGAGGCACCCCTGTATTCACACCCGACACACTTTTGCAGTAACATTTGTACAATATAAGTCTTGAGGTATCATAGGAAAGCTACCACCACACTGGTTATTAATTTCATTGTAAAATACATGTTAACTTTATATGTGAAGTTACGAATTCCCTCTGTAATAGGTTACTAACATGTTTGAAGCAGAAAAGTCTGGGGAGTGGGTAAACAGTTTTGTTTTTTTTTCCAGTCAAAGGAAAGGTCAATGCCCCATCCATGTTCAATCACAAAATTGTAGGACTAGGAGTGACTTCAAAAAGTCATCTAATCCATTTCCCTGCACTCATGGCAGGGCTAAGTATTATCTAGACCATCCTGGACAGGTATTTGTCTAACTTGCTCTTAAAAATCTCCAATGATGGAGATTTCACAACCTTCCTGGGCAATTTATTCCAGTGCTTAATCACCCCGACAGGAAGTTTTTCCTAATGTCCAACCTAAACTGCTGTTGCTGCAATTTAAGTCCACAGCTTCTTGTCCTGTCCTCAGAGGTTGTGGACAATTTTTCTCCCTCCTCCTTATAACAAACTTTTATGTACTTAAAAATTGTTATGTCCCCTCACAGTCTTCTCTTCTCCAGACTAAACAAACCCAATTTTTTCAATCTTCCCTCACAGGTCATGTTTTCTAGACCTTTAATCATTTTTGTTGTCCACAGCTTTCCTGAAATGTGGTGCCCAGAACTGAACACAGTACTCCAGTTGAGGCCGTATCTGCACGGAGTAGAGCGGAATTGGCAACCTCAGTCATTTATTAGCATATCTGAGGCTGCAGCGACAGTTCAATTTGTATTGTAAAAAGTACCAGATGGGAAAAAACCAGCATGGAACCTTCTCCACCAGACTCCATGGCTCCTTTTCTCGCAGTAGGAGCATGGAACTTTGAGAAGAATACATTTCAAAAGTTCAGTGAACTATAAAAGAGAGGGACAAAACCCCAAGTTACCTTTCACTTGGCACTTTGTAAGAAATCCTGACCAAGGAGGTGGTCAGCCATCTTGCTGGAAGGAGATGTGGGAAGAATCTTACCTTGAACAGGACTGTAGTTTTGTTAAGTTTTAGTCACTAGAAAACATTTTCTACTTGTATGTGTTCGTAACCATTTCTGACTTTATTCCTTATACTTAAAAAAACTCACTTAAAACCCCTCTGATTAAATAAACTTGTTTTACTTTTATTCTATATCAGCCCAGTGCTGTGTTTGACTTGAAGTGATTATTAAAGCTGCTGGTTTTTGTCTCTTTAAAGGAGCAATTAACCTTATTACTCCTTGGAATGTTCCCGCAGAGGGCTGGACATCTCAGGGAAGACTGTTTTGGGGAAATTCGGGACTGGGGGGTGCATTAGGGGTCACTTGGGTAGTAATAACCAAGGCTAGTGGAGATCAGAGTGTGACTATGGTGTAAACAAGTAGGCTGCTGGAGTCCGAGTTGCTGAACCAGGGCTGCTTATCACACAGACAATAAAACGGTTACTCACCTTCCTGTAACTGTTGTTCTTCGAGATGTGTTGATCATATCGATTCCAATTAGGTGTGTGCGCAGTTCACCAGGAGGTTTTTCCCCTAGCAGCACCCGTCGGATCGGCTCTGGAGCCCCCTGGAGTCACGCTTTCATGGTTCTCCATATAGGGCCCTTCCGACCTGCCACCTCTCCAGTTCCTTCTTGCCAGATATTCCGACAGAGGGGAAGGTGGGTGGGTTTGGAATGGATATGAACAACACATCTTGAAGAACAACAGTTACGAGAAGGTGAGTGGTGATGTTGCACCCCATAATGCTTTATAGAAATATGCTTATGAATGTAAATATGACATAACTGGAATATGTGTTATGCTACATATGCCATGTAACATCTTTGCAAAGGTCATGTTCTACTGAATGTATTCATCCTATTCGTATGCATGTATCATTTTTATATCTGAAATTATGAGTGCTGGCTCTATGCTTGTATTTAAAGTATTTGCTGTAGAAAGCACTTAAGGCAAATTTGGTCAACACAGCATGAAGGGGTTATTCAAGTAAATGGAAGTACTTGGTTAACAATGAACCTTGAGACACGCCAATCCACATCTGAGCTTTTGGCTTGGCCTGTAGACAACTGAGTCATGCATGGACATGTGACTTGTCCATGTGATTCTAAAACTCTATGTTGAGCTGTGATTCTACACAGGGGGAGAGGGCGGTTTCCATCCACAAGAGAGAAACTATATAAACCCTTGGATACCCCTCCATTTTGTCTTTAGCTGGCTAAAGAGGTAGCCTCTCCACCCCCAAACGATACCTGAAAGAAACTGGAACAAAGGACAGTAACTACGGGGGTTTGAATGATTGCTGGACCCAGACTAGAAGGAGGCTAGTCTGTAAAAGAAGCTTATTGGAACATCTCTGAGGGTGAGACTTCATCTGTAATCACTTTCTTACAGTATTAGGCTTAAACTTGCATGTTTTATTTTATTTTGTTTGGTAATTCACTTTGTTCCGTCTGTTATTACCTGGAATCACTTAAATCCTACTTTTTGTATTTAATAAAATCACGTTTTACTTATTAATTAACCCAGAGTATGTATTAATACCTGGGGGAGGGCAAACAGCTGTGCATACCTCTCTATCAGTGTTATAGAGGGCGAACAATTTATGAGTTTACCCTGTATAAGTTTTATACCAGGTAAAACAGATTTATTTGGGGTTTGAACCCCACTGGGAGTTGGGTATCTGAGTGCTGGAGACAGTAGCACTTCTTAAGCTGTTTTCAGTTAAGTCTGCAGCTTGTGAGGGACGTGGTTTAGACTTGGATCTGTGTTTGCAGCAGGCAAGCGTGTCTGGCTCAAACAAGGCAAGGTACCGAAGTCCCAAGCTGGCAGGGAAAACGGGCTCAGAAGTAGTCTAGGCACATCAGGTGGCAGTCCCAAAGGGGATTTCTGTGATCCAACCCGTCACAGTGAGTAACCGTTTTTTTTTTTATTCGAGTGCTTGCTCATATTGATTCCAATTAGGTGACTCCCAAGCCTTACCTAGGAGATGGGGTCGGAGTTTATGGAATCATTGATTGAAGCACCGCCCTGCTGAACACTGCATCATCCCTGGGGTGCTGGGTGATGGCATAATGTGAAGTGAAGGTGACCATGTAGCCACCCTACATATCTCTTGGATCAGTACCTGGGCCAGGAAGGCCACTGAAGACGCCTGAGCTCTGATGGAGCGTGCAGTCAGAGTAAGGACAGGGACCTTAGTGAAGTCGTAACAAACTCCGATACAGGATGTGATCCATGACGATATTCTTTGCGTGGATACTGAGAGGCCTTTCATCCTGTCTGCCACAGCAACAAACAGTTGGTTCGACTTACGGAACGGCTTAATTCGTTCAATATAAAAGGCCAATGCATCCCACACATCCAGGGAATGTCTCTGCTCATGGCTATTGGCACAAGGTTTCGGAAAAAAGACCGTAAGAAACAGGTCTTGATTGGCGTGGAAATTCGAGACCACCTTTGGGAGGAACGCTGGGTGGGGTTGCAGTTGCACCTTATCTTTGTAGAAAATTGTATACGGAAGGTTGGATGTGAGAGCCTTGAGCTCAGACACCCTTCTGACTGATGTTATTGCAACCAAAAAGGCCATCTTATAGGAAAGGTAGAGAAGTGAGCACGTTGTTAGGGGCTCGAACGGAGGCCCCATCAGCCTATAAAGTACCAAGTTAAGGTCCTAAGTGGGGGTGGGCCGCCGAATATGAGGATATAATCCATTCAACCCCTTGAAGAATTGCCGCACTATTTCGTTAGTGAAGATGGTGCGTCCATGCTCTCCTGGGTGAAAAGCTGAGATGGCAGCCAGGTGAACCATTATCGAGGAGTGAGACAAGCTCTGCTGTTTCAACTTTCGGAGGTAGTCCAATCATAAAGGGGACCGACGATTGTGTTGGAGGGATACGACTCTGCGAGCACCAAATTGCAAATCTCTTCCACTTGGCTAGGTAAGTTGCTCTGGTTGAAGGTTTTCTATTACCCAGAAGAACCTCCCTAACGGGGTCTGAGCATGTGAGCTCTAGCGGATTCAACCACGCAGCTTCCAAGCCGTGAGCTGGAGAGACTCGAGATTGGGGTGTTGAAGCCTTCCGTGATGCTGAGTGATGAGGTCCGGAACTAGCAGTAGAGCGATTGGAGTATCCAGTGATAGCTCCAGTAGCCTGGTGTACCAATGCTGACATAGCCAGGCTGGTGCCACCAGGATCACCGAGGTTCCGTCGCTCCAGATTTGAATCAACGGTATAGGAGGGAATGCGTAGAACAGGCAGTCCTTCCATGGACGCAGAAGCACGTCTGCCGACGAATCCAGGCTGTGGTTCAGGAAGGAGCAGAATTAGGCACTTCCTGTTAGACCTTGTGGCGAACAGATTGATCTGGGGAATTCCCCACTGCTGGAAGATATTGTTTATTACATCCGGGCGGAGAGACCCCTCGTGATTGTGAACAGACCTGCTGAGGTGGTCTGCTAGTTTGTTCTGCGACCCTGGAAAATAGGATGCTTCCAAAAGTATGGAGTGTGCTATGCAGAACTCCCAGAGCATGAAGGCTTCCTGACACAGGGGAGAGGAGCATGCTCCCCCTTGTCTGTTGATATAAAACATCGCTGTTGTATTGTCTGTCAGGACAGATATGCACATGCCCTCCAGGAGAGGCCGAAAGGCCTGACATGCCAGCCGGACTGCTCTGAGCTCCCTTACATTGATGTTAAGCATCAGTTCCTCCTGAGACCAGAGGCCCTGAGTTCTGTGCTCCCCAAGGTGTGCCCCCCCACCCCATGGCCGAGGCGTCAGTGGTCAGATATAGGGATAGACGGGGTTTGGAAAATGCGACCCCAGCGCACACCAAGTGAGGGTCGAGCCACCAGTGAAGACACTTGAGAACCTCCAGTGGAAGGGTAACCACCATGTCTAGACTGTGCCTACTTGGTCGATACACCGATGCCAACCAAGCTTGGAGAGGTCTAAGTCTGAGTCTCGCATGTTGTGCAAGACGGAGGGGGGGCAAGGAAAACTGGAGAGAATATCCCATCTCTATCGTGCGGAGGACCCAATGGTCGGAGGTGATTTGGGACCATGCTTGGTAGAAATGGGGCAGATGTTCCAAAAGCGGGAAAGGAGGATCCAGTTGAGCGGTTGGTATGCAACCATGAGCAACAGCGCATTGCGATGCCGGGAGACATCATCCGCGTTGCAGAGTGCGCTGAGTCGAACGCCGCTTGCAGCGACATCCTCGTCCATGAGAGCCGAGAATTCCGGCTTAGAATCTGGTGGGACAAGGTCCGAGAATTTGGACATTGCGTCCCATGACTTGAAGTTATAATGGTTAAGGACTGCTTGCTGGTTTGCGATATGAAGTGGAGCCCTCCAGTGGAGTATATCTTCCTCCCGAAGAGGTCCAGCTTTTTTGCGGCCTTAGCTTGAGGAGTAGGCCATTGCTGCCGTTGCCTCTCCCTTGCGTTAATGGTCGCCACTACCAACGAGTCCGGCGGGGGGTGGGTAAACAAGTATCCGTAGCCCTTGGAGGGCACAAAGTACTTTCTCTTGACTCCCTTAGCTGTAGGGCGCATAAAGGATGGTGTTTGCCAATGAGTTTTTGTGTTTTCCTAAATGGTCTTTATCAGGGCAAGAGCCACCCTGGTGGGTCCTGCTGGGGATAAAATGTCCACCATTGGGTCTAACACCTCAGTGACCTCCTCCATCTGTATCCTGAGGTTCTGAGTGACCCGCCTCAGAAGTTCAAGGTGGGCTGGGCTGTTGGGAAGGGGAGGCCCCGAGGATGATCCTGCCACTGCCTCATATGGAGATGATGAGGAGGAGCCTGGAATATGGGAGGTCCCCTCCTGGCCATCCGGCTCCTCAAAAGGCTACAGCTCTTCCCCAAAGTCGGAGTCAACTTCGATGCTGGCCCCGGTACCAGCTATGGTACTAAGTGTAGCCGCGGTGCCGGACACGTACCGATTGAGGTGCTGGCAGTGGTAACGGTGGCTGATGCCCAGAAGAAATCCCTGGCCCTAGACGCAGTCCTTCTCTCAGACACGACCAAAAAGGAGCGTGCCAAGGCAGACCCCTGGGACTGGTGGTAAGCCCATGGAATCCAGAAGGGCTACTGGTTCGGCATCTGAGCCGGTACCTGCCATTGTGGTGGCCACAGTACCGGGGGGAAAGTTTGGGTCAGCCCCGCTGTCTAGGAGTGCCGGCAGCTACGGTGTTGGCTTCTCTAGGACACATATGAGTCAGTGTCCAATGAGGACTCCGATGAGTCCACGCACGGGGACCACGACGGCGTCATGCCCGTCGGTGCTGGGGATCAGTGCTGGGGCGATGTACATCATTGCCGATCCATAGCCGGCTTGCTGCTGGACTGCACTGGTGGCCTCTGAATCGTTTGGGGCCTCGGGACCACTGCCGTGACACCGTGGCCAGGGGCGTGCAGACCTGTCAGTGCGGGTTGGCAAGGCCCTATATGGGGCGCCATGAAGGCGTGACTCCAGGGGGCTCCAGAGCCGACCTGACGGGTGGTGCTAGGGGAAAAACCTTCCAGCGAACTGTGCACAGGGCACGCACACACCTATTTGGAATTGATGGGAGCAAGCACTCGAAGAAGACCAGTGCATGCTTCTATGCTGGCTGGGAGTGTTCAGACAGGGAGCTACACCAACCGAGCATTTTAAGGGACTCAGGGTTACAGGACAACAGTGACAACCTCTCACTGGTCACGTTCTGGGTTGCAATTCAGACAACACCTAATTGCATAGTGAGAGAGAGGGAAATTAGAACTGATAGCCTTTCTGCTGACTCCCTAGTTTTATTGAAAATACTTTTCTGTTCCACTTACTTTGTTACTGAAAATGCTTGCTGTGCCAGTTTTCACCATTTGTTGCTCCTTATTGTTATGCTTGTTTATTACTGTATTAAACAGAGCCTGGCTGTTGATATCTCAATGGATAACTGATATTTTAAAAGCTACAAAGAGGTCATCTACCCAAGCATATTGTTCCTCAACCCGGCTTCCGGTGAAACCCTCATCTATACAGTAACTCCTCACTTAAAGTCGTCCCAGTTAAAGTTGTTTCGTTGTTACATTGCTGATCAATTTGGGAACATGCTCGTTTAAAGTTGTGCAATGCTCCCCTCTAACGTCGTTTGGCAGCCGCCTGCTTTGTCCACTGCTTGCAGGAAGAGCAGCCCGTTGCAGCTAGCTGGTGGGGGCTTGTAACCAGGGTGGACCAGCAGTCCGCCTATCAGCTCCCCGCTCCCCTAAGTTCCCTGTGCTGCAGCCACCCAATTGCAGCTGTCCCTCCCCCCACTGCCATGTGCTGCTCCTGCCCTCTGCCTTGGAGCTGCTCCCCGAGCCTCCTGCTTGCTGTGCAGGGGGGGAAGAGAGGAGGGCTAATGTCAGGGTGTCCCCCTCCCCCCTGCTCCTACACCCCGCTTACCCCTTCTTCTCCATATAGAGCAGGGAGGGGACACAGATAGAGAGAGCCTGGGGCAGCAGCTGCTGTTTCAACTTCCTGAACCAAGACAATGCACTTAAGAGTGGGTCAGCTTACTTAAAGGGGCAGTGTGCATCTCTCTCTCTCCCACACACAAGGTGTGTCTGTCTCTGCTATGCTGTCTCCCCTTGTGTGAGAGGCTACATTAACAACAATGTGTTAACCCTTGAGGGCTCAGCCGAGTGCTAGTTCATCATTTAGCACAGGGGTTCTCAAACTGGGGGTCGGGACCCCTCAGGGGGTCACAAGGTTATTATATGGGGGGTCGCGAGCAGTCAGCCTCCACCCCAAACCCTGCTTTGCCTCCAGCATTTATAATGGTGTTAAATATATAAAAAAGTATTTTTAATTTATATGGGAGGGGTCGCACTCAGAAGCTTGCTATGTGAAAGGGGTGACCAGTACAGAAGTTTGAGAACCACTGATTTGGCAGCAAGGTATTCCCTGGGAAATATCCCACCCTCTTCCACCCTCTGACTTCACCACCTCCAACCAAGCTTCACAATCATCATAGCTATGAACAGTATTAAATTGTTTGTTTAAAACGTATACTGTGTGTATATCTATATAATATATAGTTTTTTGTCTGGTGAAAAAAATTTCCCTGGAACCTAACCCCCCCATTTACATTAATTCTTATGGGGAAATTGGATTCGCTTAACATCATTTCGTTTAAAGTCGAATTTTCAGGAACATAACTACAACGTTAAGTGAGGAGTTACAGTACCTTGAACTCCCTACTCTACTGCCTTGAGTCAACTCCCCAGACTCTAGCACTTATGGAAAGAAGCTGCCTGCTTTCTGAAATGGACAAGAAATTTGTCCACTTATCCTTGTCCTCAAATATTTCCAATGGCTTTCCATTTTTTTCATGTTCCTCTAGGAAACTGCCCTTTTTGTTTCGACTTATTTTAAACGTTTGTACTGAATAGAACCTGTTCTCTCCACACCTCCCTCCTGTTTCCTCTACTTTCCTCATACTGGCCTCTTTCGTCCTGGATTCTTCTTTGTCCCATCTCATAATTCTGCAGCTGGTGGTGCAAGAACCGTCTCCACTGCAGCTCCTTGTGTCTAAAACAGCCTTCCTGAGTCTCTCTTCCTCCTCCATGGTTCATCTATTTTAAAATCTCATCTGAAACCATACCTTTTTTGACACCTGTTAGTTTTTCTCCCTTTTTGCTGCTTATTTTAAATGCTATAAAGCAGGGGTCGGCAACGTTCGGCACGCGGCTCGCCAGGGTAAGCACCCTGGCGGGCCGGGCCAGGCCAGTTTTATTTACCTGCTGACGCGGTAGGTTCGGCCGATCGCAGCCCCCACTGGCCGCGGTTCGCCGTCCCGGGCCAATGGGGGCGGCGAGAAGCCGCGGCCAGCACATTGCTCGCCCGCGCCGCTTCTCGCCACCCCCATTGGCCCGGGACGGCGAACCGCGGCC
>NW_020664463.1:4691264-4693861 GCF_002925995.2 Terrapene triunguis | reverse complement strand
GCTTCTCGCCACCCCCATTGGCCCGGGACGGCGAACCGCGGCCAGTGGGGGCCGCGATCGGCCAAACCTGCCACGTCAGCAGGTAAATAAAACTGGCCTGGCCCGCCAGGGTGCTTACCTTGGCGAGCCGCGTGCCGAACGTTGCCGACCCCTGCTATAAAGTATTTAGTGTCTCAATCCTGCAAATCCTTAACTTTAGACACTGTGAATAGTCTCACTGAAAACAACTGAGCTGCACTTCTAGTGCCTAACGTTAAACAGGTGCATAAGTCTTTGCAGGACTGGAGCTTCAAAAAGTCTACGTGGCTGATGCAACTGGAAATAGAGTGGAGGTCTAGCATTTGTTGCCACAAATATGGCGAGAGGTTCCTTTATCTGCCACCCCCTATCAACAAATTTTAAAAGAAAAATAAATATTTCTGATGTATAAGAAAAAAAACCAGTGTAACTGATCCAAATACAGGGTATGGCAAAGAAGTGCTATGTACACTAGTTCCCTAGATGTTCAGGAGCATAGGGAGCGTACCATAGTTCAGAGGCACATGCCGTAGGCACTCACAGAGTTAGGCCCTTCAGCCTCTAGTCCCAGGTGGGGTCCCACAAATATTCAGAGCCTGATGAATAACTAAAGGATTGCTTTACTAGGGCTGTCAAAAATGAACAGTGCAATTGCCCTAGGCACAACTGCTTTTAACATTTCCAAATTAAAAGAGGAAAACACAACACACAGCAGTTCCCAATCCACACTCTCTGGGCAGCTCAGTGCCAGAATACAAAAGTGGCGCTCTTCCGGCCTAGTGCCAGGGATACTTAGTCCAGGCCACTCCTCTCCTGTAGGCAATCATGCACTGGTCTGCAGAATCCCCGTCCTGAATCCAGTCGTTTTGTCCAGCACCTTTTTTCAGGCCAGTCCGTACAGCCACTTTGGACTATCCATCAGCCATCACTACCACTGGCTCCCTTGCCAGGAACCACTGGCCTAACTCTCAGCACTTCAGTCCCAGCTACTAAACTTTTTGCCTTATTTCCGCAGCCAGTACTTTGGCTTGCTACTCTTGCTCATAGGAAGCCTCCCACTTCCTACTGAGCCAAGTCCCCCATGATCTTTGGTATTATTCCTTTTCATGTGCTGGAGGGATTAGAGAGTCCTTTGCTAGTTGGAAATTACACTGAGGGTTTACACTGTGCCAAGTAAGGACCCAGATTGTTCATTACAATAGCTAGTTTTTTGGTTGTTTTTTTTAATTCTCTCACAATATAACTATTAAAGTTGTTTACTGAAGGAGGGGGCCAAATTCACCGGTGAAGTAAGTAGCCATGAGTTCACTGAAAACATTGGAATTACCCCTGCTTATGCCAGCAATGGTTTGGCACCAATTTTATTAGCAAACTATCATAGCTCCTAGTAGCAAACTACAGAACCCATATGCTTTTCATTTCATTTCTCGACAAATGTGTGTTCATGAAATCTGGCATGTGTGTTTTTTGCTGTTGCCACGATAGGCTCCCTAATGCAAGGCAAACTTAACAAACATTGTTCTCACACTGCACCCTGAGCATGTATTATATTAGCACATTTTACTGAATTAACACTGTGGTGTAACCTGCTGACATGAAATAAGAATTCCAGGACAAGGAGAGACTTCTACAATTCCAGTCTGTTTTCAAGCACAGCAATAAACTTATATTCTTAAAAGTCGTGCCTACAGAATCAACATTTCTTCTTTTATAACCTACAGAAATCTGGTTTGCATTAAACTTTAGTTCATCAAAATACAGAATAACGACTTTTTTTCCCTGTCAAGCTATAACATTCTTGTTCACATCTGCAGTGGCCCATAGCATATGAAAGCGGGGGGGAAATCACTCTTGTTCCAGAGCTTTGGGTTTTATAAGCACACACAAATACAGTAGCTGTAACACAACCTTCCACATAACCTTTGCAAGCACAACACGCTTTTCTATAATGGTCCAATTTACTAGCTACCGCATTGTTTACCTCTGCATGCCGCACTTTGTTAGGTAAGTTACGAAGCTTGAAAAGATTTCCTTTCAATGGGTAATCAGTGAGTGCTAGAACACAACACACAGAACACCAGAAAAGCACTTATGCCAGACTAATGCGCCTCCAAATTCACTATTTCTACAAGTTTAACAAAAATCAGGAGATGAAGAAAATTAAATAGTTTTTAAAATACCATAGTCAGAAAGACACAATCTAGATGAGCCTATTCTCAATGTTTTGAAATTATAATGAGTGAAGGAAGCACAGCTTTATTGGATCAGGACATGCAAGAGAAAGAAGACAGACATGAGAATGGATTTTAAGTGGCAGGCTGCAAGTTTATTAACTTTAATACCAAAAGGTGGGGAAAACTCTTTACCAAACTAAATAAAGGTAAAAAATTAAAAGGAGAGAGAAATGTAGAAGTATAGGTAAAACTGGGCCAACCATAGTGAGACTGTAGGCTGGTACTTCTTTTATGAAGTCTTTTATAAAGACTGCAATCTTGTTCTCTAGAATTTGAACTTTCATTGTTAAAATGAATTAAGTCTCTAATCCTCATGGTTGTGAAGAAAATGTTCAAATTGTTAAC
>NW_020664463.1:4652969-4691254 GCF_002925995.2 Terrapene triunguis | reverse complement strand
AGTGTGAATACTGTGAATATTGTTGACTATGTCACTGTTGACCAAAGCATGAAAAAACAGCACTCATATGATGAAGATCTGTGTAACATGGGTACTGTGTGTGTGTGTGTGTGCAAAAAGGTGGTTATTTCACTTACATTTTTAGGAAATGGTATAATGCAGCATTTTGAAAGTGCAAGCTGGTTTATTTAAGCAGCAAATCTTACATCCTGATGGAGCTCTATCAGAGGAAATGAGGAGTTGCTTTGTTTAAGTACACCTCTACCCTGATATAACGCTGTCCTTGGGAGCCAAACAATCTTACTGTGTTATAGATGAAACCGCGTTATATCGAACTTGCTTTGATCCACTGGAGTGCGCAGCCCTGCCCCTCCAGAGCGCTGCTTTACCGCGTTATATCCAAATTTGTGTTATATCGGGTTGCGTTATATCGGGGTAGAGGTGTACTTCTGAACACCAATAAAGAGTAGTAAAGTTTAGTGTTTCATAAAAGACTGTAAATCAATCTATAGCGTGGAAGGAGGATTCTAAATGACTAAAAAAAAGGAGGCTAAAGGTAGGATTTTAGTGCCTAGAAACCTTTCTTTTTAACAGGTAGGTTCTTTTCATAGGTTCTACGTCTAGCCCAATGGGATCTATTATTCTGGCCTTTTTATTTAGTATATTATGAGTGTGGATGGATAGCCAAAATTACACATAAAACAGGCACATAAGAGAAGAATGGTAAAATAATCCAAAGCCCACTGAACTAAGTAAGTGTCTGTCTATTTGGCTGGCTTAGGATCAAGTCCAGGAGGCAGAGAGATGATATAATCTTAATACAATTGCTTAGGCTACATGGAAAGTACATCATTTTCTTCCTTTGGTTAAGAGAACATAGATAAAAATTGGACTCTTACGTTTCCACCACATTAGGCATAAATCAGATTCTTGTTGTCCCCTAACAAATAAATGAAAAGTAAGTACAAATGAAAAGCTGAAATGCTGCAGAACAGCCTCTCAGAGTATTCTGTAAATGTGAGCCAAATGCTCAGTTACTCTCCCGCCTTCTGTGTTTCTCTGGTAGATTATTTCCCCCTGTGGATAATATGTTCTGAACTTTTGAGAATCTGTATATGTGATTTGGGAATGGTTGGAAGTGCTTTATTTTTTTTTAAACCCAGAAGAAAGTAACGGAGCATCTAGCAACAACTAGCAGCTACAAAATTCTTACGATTTTTGGCTGGCAAACGGCTGGTGGTTGTACACGTAGCTCACAATTTGAGCTCTCTCTAACTTGGGTAGTACCCGCCAACATGTCTGGATATGGGGATGTAACCACTACACATGGGAAGAAGCCCCATGTTCTCATCTTGACCAACCAATAGCCTTAACGTATTTGTGTTTCCCCATCTGTAGAATAAGGACAACACTTTCCACCGGCTTTCGCTCTGAAGATATGAAAATATAAAAAGTATCTTTATACAACATAATAAAGTGCATAATGAGAGCTGCTCACTATGGTATGTATTCATTGGATATAGATAATCATTTTACTAACAGGGTATTATGTCTGCTGTTGTTTATATCATAGTTTCTTTATTGTAAAGAAAAATCCCTTCTTAATGGAATGCTCCAAAATATAGAAAACAAACCTTTTCAAACAACCACTCAACCCCCCAGGTTCTAAGCACAGCCAGCTTTAAAGGACAAGAAAAGACAAGCAACTATTTGGGGCTTTGTACAGACTTGCACCTCACGTCTTGCCTGATTTAGTCCTTTGGCAGTGGGACAACAGGGGCTACAACTTTTGCACCCACTCTCTCCTCCCAACAGCTTGGAGTCCTACAAATCACAAAGGTCAGCTTCTGTTTTGAGACCTGCAAGAAGAGCTGCCTTTTAGCTGCTTCTTGGTCCAAAAAGGATTTTTCAAAAGTTCAAGGCTTGCTGGATGACAGCTGAAGGTGGAGGCAATTTTTAAAACGGAAAGAGGCTTGAAATGGTTTGAGTTAGTCCGAGAAACACAGCACTATCCCATGTTTAAGGTTTAATTGGCAGGGGCTGCAAGGCAGTGGTATGAGCCTGAGCTTTTTCCATGTAGAACAAATGCTGAATGGCTATCTAGCTAAATGAGCACTGTGAAGCTGGTATCATAATGAAACTGGAAGCAACTCAGTCAGATTCTATGGGGTCATTAGCTGACTGTCACGGTCTGGATCGTAGGTATGCAATAGTTAAGCAACTAATCATATTAACACAAGACAGTGTGCAAAGTAGAGCAAAACAGAAGAAGTCTTAAAGCAGTCAGTTAACAGGATACCAGGCAGCAGGGAACATGGAAAGTAAAACTCTCAACAAGTAAAATAATAAAGGAGATGCTGGTTGGTGCTGCAGCACATGAGAACAATATAAAAGGAAATAACAAAATAGTGAAGAAGCTGTCTTAAGCACACAATCCACAGACTCCATGCCAAAGGAATAACAGGACTGAGATCATATCTGGTTCTGGAAGAGGAAGCAAAAAAAAGATTACGTTTTTGAGGACTTCTCTCATGGTAGCATATGACGTTTGATAATATTTCCAGACAAACTTCTATAGAAATCCTGGCTTCACTGCATGTGGACAAAAGGAACCTGGATACATAGCGAGGCAAATTGGAACGGACAGCAGTGGCGTTTATGCAGGAACAATTATGCACCCATTGATCTATACATTGACCGGAAACGAACATGTTTAACTTTCTATAGTAAATAGGTTGCATTAGAAAAAATGAAGGGAATTAATTTTTGGTGAAGCATCCACCTACCCTCATCCCCTTACCAGGATGAGTTATATTCCGCCACAAACTCTTTGTTCAACATTGATAATATTACTAGACAAATTAAATTGCTAATGTTTTCAGTAATGCCACTGAATTTCTCACTTCTCCAAGTAATCGGTTTATGTGTCAGATGTTACTTTTGAACACACAAGCTTTTGGCGGAAGACCCCTGGAAAAATACACTGTACTTCAACTACTATAAATTATATTTTTGAAAGCAACACTTAATTCTTAGTGATCCCAAGGATATAGAGTCAAAGACATTTGCAGATGTGGAATATGTAATAAGGCATTGCTAGACGGTTTCCAAATCCCTTAAACTGATTTCCAGTGGATAGGTTTTCAACATTTTTTTTTAATCAAAGCATTCAGCTAAAGATTGCACTCACCATTCCATGCTATGCATGGCTATTGAGACCACAAGATAGGGAAAAAAGTCCATGTTGGCCAGGCCAAGACAAAGGGATTGAGAGCAAGCTTTCCTGATAGGTCAATAGTTGTGGTGGGAGTGTAGTGCACTGAGTGTAACTGACACTGGGAAGGCTCATCTGTAGGGGAAGACAATAGCAGTGAAGCCATGTCATAGCTCAGAACTGAAGGAGAGGGTGCATGATAATGAGCTGGTAAAGATGCAAAAGTAGAACGGAAGAGAGGAAAAAAATGCTAGAGTAGCTGCTCGTTGGTGGACCTTTTGCTATGTTGCGCCTAAGTGGCTGTTGCAGTTATGGGAGTGTCATCTGACCAAAGGTGTATGAAGAATTAAGGGTGTTTCAGAAGGAAAGGGGCAGCTATGTTGGGGCGGGAGTTGTGGGGAACGAGGGAGGGGAACCCAGGGTTTGGCAAGGGAGCCCCCAGTTGGCAAAACGGCTGAGAGAGCCCAGCTGCCAGGGACAGGCTGAGGATGCTCCCGCTGGCAGCTTCATGGTCCACCCTGGTGAGGGATGGATGGCTGGGGAGGCCACAGTGCACAGCCTGCAATGGAGGGGGGGGGTGGCTCCTACCATGGACAGCAGAGATGGGAGGGGGGAAGGGGATAGGTCAGTGCCCTGGGGAGAAGGGTCCCCTGACTCCCCCCCCCCACTGCAAAACAGCACACCCACACCCTCCCGCTGGCAACCGAGATAGAGGGGAAGCTCAGTGCATGGGAGAGGAGGGTGTGATACTCCACAATGCAAAATAGCAAAAACACCCACCCCCCAGCCGCCTGCAAGCCAGACGATGAGGATGGGAGGAGGAAATCTTCCAGCTGTGCCTCTGCTACTCCCTCAACCCTAGCTCCCCCCTCTTCCAGACCCTCCCACCAAACTCCCCCCTACACATGCTCTGCATGCAGGCTCTGTCAGGCCGAGCAAGTGGAACAAGGCTGTGTGCCTGGAGCTGCGCTGAAGGGCCAGGGTTGGGAAGGTTGTGGAAAGATGCTGTTTGGGAGGGCAGCGCCCCTACATGGCCCTCTCCAATCTCCGCCCCAGATGTTGTTCTTACACTGTGGCTATGTTGCTGTTACCAAGTGGACAATTCATGGTAGGGAAAGTGTTCCCGGGGAAATGTTACTTGTAAGCAGCAGTTGCTCTGATAAGGTGAGGCTGCAAACAAGCATCTACTGTATTTCAAAACCCTGGTTACTATTCAAAGTAGAACAGGAGTACTTGTGGCACCTTAGAGACTAATTCAGTCACTGCAGTTCAAATGTACCACATTCAAGTCCATTTTTGTACAATTAGCTTCCTAGAAAGAGACAAGAATCATATAAGTTTATTTATATCTGTTTGCTTTTCCATGGGGAATCATTAACTACATACTAACAGCACCACAGTCATAATACTGAACTGACCAATTAGCAGTCTGCTGCAGTAGACGGCAAATCACAACATACTGTACACAAGAATATTCAGCAGTTTAATGTAGTAATGAATCTAAGCACTTTTCTCCTACAAGAAATCTGTTCTGCTTTTTGTGCTGCAAATACTGCAACTGTCATAATGGTTCTCTCTCCAGCATGGAAGTGATCCCCACTCGGAACACAGCATTTTGTAGTCCATTATTTAACACTGATCCCAAACAGCAATGTTCTCTTAAGATGCTTATTTTTTCCAGTGTCACATGGAAGGCTCTATATGCCTTATATGAATCAGCTATTTTGAAAACCAAATATTGCCTTCACTGGATAATAATGGACAGCCTGATCTGAAGCCCACTGAAGTCTATGAAAAGACTTTCAATGGACTTTGGATCAAGACTCAAGTAGTTTGGCTGATCCACCTGCACTACTAACCCAGAAAATGAAAGCTCACATTAAGGGCAATTTAAAGTATTCCAGAATTTGACCTAGAAGAAAAGTTTAGGGCTGAATGGGTCTGGAGGTTACACTTTCCTTTTAACCTTTAGAAGCGGTTCCTCTATGAACAAACTGAGCCACATTGGCAGGACAGCAAAGGAGAGTGTCCCCTGCCTTCGTCTATGTTGTACTTCCTCTGTGCATAAACAGGACATTATTGTCCAGGGTTGTCAATCCAGCAATTTTCACTGGATCTAACATTTCCTTTGGTGGTGGAGGAGAGGAAAACAAAAATTTGTTCAGAAAAATCAAACATGCTGTACTGCAATTTTCAAGTCTTTCCAACACATACCAGTAGGTTAACCCCATATAAAGGGCAAGTTTCATAATAAACAAATTTCAGGGTGTTTAACAGAGCAGGTATTTTCCAGTACTGTGTGCACTTGTCGGGAAGTGATCAAATGAAAAAGTAAAATAAATAAAAAGAAAAACTACCTAGACATTTTTAAAAGGGCAATTTGATGTCTGATTGATGTGATATGTAAACCCCTTGTATTATGGGAACAGCTAGCTTCCAGGATTAATGTTTCCCCCGGCTTTCAGAAGTGGGGTTGAAATACAGCGGAGCAATACAATGGCGAGTCCAAAACAGAAGCATAACTTCTCATCGCTTCAATGGACACAATTGTGCTTTCTTGTGCTGTATTATGTTAAATGTCAGTACCCAGAGGAATGTTTGTGATTTAATGAAGCAAAATTTAACACAGAAGAATCTAGACTCTCTATCACACTACTCAATTTTGTACTGTACATTTAGCTATGGGCTTCTAGTGTGGAGGATTTACTTGCATCTTTAAAATGAGCCTATTAATCAAAATTGCCAAGTAAATTGGGGTGTTGGATAGTCTAAGCATACCACCCCAGTAGGAAATTGTAGGTGGTGAGGAGGAGGATGGGAGCAACAACACAAAATGAAAGAGAGCACATAGGTCCCAGTGACATGTTTAATCAGACAGGGGTGGCTGAACTAGCAGCAAACTCTGATGCATCTAAGGACTCTCAGCATTAAAGGCTAAAGCTAATCCACTGAATATTCACTAGTAGGTCATACTCCATTTCCAAAAAGAGAAATCAGGGCAGTGAGGCCCAAACTTCTAAAAATTAAATGATCTTCTAAGGTTGGCTTCTAGGGGGAAGCAGTCTTTACGTGTCAGCGATCATTCCACCCGACACAGAAAGAATAAAAAAAGCAGGCTCTGTCATTAGCACTCCACCACCCCAGATCTTGCATCTTCACAATACACATAAAGCTGGCCTTGAGTTTCAGGTGATAGATCCCAGCTACTGAAAGTCCTAGAATGACACTGTATCATCTGGTAGTTTACTATGAAAGCTCAATGTCAAAACTCAAAGTACATTCTGTTTAAACACACCCTTGGGGGAGTGGGGAATTTTATACTAACTACTTTCTATTTCAATCTCTGCACTTTTAAGTTCAACCAGCAATGCTTCATCATTCATCCGGGAAAACTTGCCTCTCTGCCACCCAATCTCGATCAGCCTGCCACATTAATTATCACCATGCATTTGTCTATTGCTGAGAGGGGGGGAAAAAACGCAAGTGGATGAATGTAGCAGTGACCCGAGCAAAAATGAAGCTGCTGAAACAGAACTAATTAAATCAGTTCAGCGATCTTCCTCCAGCGTGACACGTTTCACAGACACCCTCTCCTCTATAAGCCCCCACCTCCACCAACTATCCTGGGCAAAGCACTTTTTGGGAACCAAGAGGATGTGTACTGAGCAGCAATCTAGACACACTTCATATTTATCCCTACACGGCACAGAAAAACAACTGACAAAACAACTTTGTTGGTTTCTGTCAAAATGTACACAGAGAAAATCCTGGCCATATTGTTTGTGTAACAGCTGGACAGCACTGGGATTTCCCCCTCCATGTGAATTTAGGTTTTAAATGTAGGTGAATTTAGGCTCGTGAAAGGTTTTAGGCTGGCTTGGGGATTTAAGTCCTCTATTTAGCCAATAAACAAGCCCAGTCCAGACAGCAGCAGCAGCTCACTGTTTTGCCCATACTACCCCACCCTCAGACCTCAACCCTGATCTGGTGCAACTATATATCTAGGGGTGAAGGGGTAGTGCTCACTTTACATCAATTCAGGCCATGGTGTATGTGTTGAGTCTGTCAACATGGGTGTCAACAGGGATGGTGGTTTTCAGGGGAATGGAGGGCTAATTTTGACCTTTGTATCACCAACAACAGCCAGGTATTGCTGGGACAAAATGTGCTTTCTGCAAAGAGTCATGCACATGTTTAATCCCATTTATTTTGGTGGGATTATTCACAGTCAGCAAAATTAAGCACACCCCTTCAGGTTGAGTAGGATTGGGCCCTACATGTAGATGTACATCACTGTACAACATGAAGCGACAGACCTGCTCAACTGTGCATGAGATTACTTTTCCCTTAATTTACATGGGCTGTAAACCCGCACATTACTAAAGGTAACAGAGACTGTTGCTTTAGGTCATGTTGTAGGAGCCAAAACTCCCAGATTCTTTTCCTGTTCACAACTGTGAAGTTCAGTGTGGAAAATTTAACAAATTGTAAGCTTACGCAGTGACAATCTCAAAAATTACAGTTATTCTGCATCAGGAACTCAACCTGACAGAGTATGAAGAGAAAACTGGAATAGTAAACAAACAAAATAATCATCAGGGTCTTATTAGCAATTAGTTATGATAAATACAATGTAATGCTCCGAATTTAACAATATGATTTGTCTACCAGAAATAAATTCTAATATAAACATCCCCATTGTACAGTGGTCCCTGAAAAGGGAGTCCTCAACCAACCCACAAGAGATGCCTTTTGTGCAAGGAACCATGGCAAGTCTTGTAAACTCAGGCTTCCTAGATTTCCTGCAGAACCTTGTACAAAGCCCTAGCTTTTCAGGAGATTTCACTTTTCAACAGCCTGCACTAGATGCTACACAAAAACTCACAACAGCAACAGAAAAGAAAACAAATGTTCCAATAGGATAAGGAGATGGAAGTGGCAGGCCCATTTACACAACAAAAAACACAAAGGTCATTGCGTCCAATTGCTTTGCCCTTGGGAAGTTTCTCTCATTCCCCCTTTTCTCCCTACAGGAACATTTTAAAAGCGGTCAATGACTAAGTAAAGGGAACAGACATCACTAACTTGTATTGGCAGTGAAAGGTACTGAAAGTGTAGATGTCCATATGGGATCACTGTCAAGATAGGTCAAATTTTAGGCTTACCAGCCTTGACAGCGTCCTTTGAGATAAACCTAGAGAGCAACAAACAGTAATGCAAAGAGGCAGGATTCTGAGTAATCTCTAAGTAGGTGTCTAAACAGACAACTGTTTCTCATTCACACCCAACTCTGCTCCAAAATACATACATATTCCTGTCACATGTGCTTCACTCCATCTGGAATGCAGAGATGCTGGATATAAACAGGCAACAGTCAGGGGCATGAATACAGGGCTCAAATTAGGTGGAAAAAAACAAAACAAAAAACCTGGTGATCAGCATCCTCCTCTAAATAGGAAGGGGTTAAGTGGAGATATCTACAGGTCAAATTAAAAATAAATTCTTTTTAAACATGGGCTGAAGTACTAACACAATTTAAAACTCTGCCATTCAAACTATTATGAATTTTAAAACTTTGTTTTCAGGATTATTTCATAGGTTCTAAAAATCTACAAACAAAAAATCTCTACAGGTAAGGGGCCAGATTTTGGATTATAGGAATTCCCTGCAGTGAAAAGCTGAACCACTTCAGTACAATCTCTAGGAGGCAAGCAATATGCTCCCCAAAGCTACCCAGCGTGGTCACTCTTTCTCCTGCTTGTCATAGCCCCTGTCTGATGTGGAGGGGACCATGGTTCCACTTACTCTGGTGTGGCTAGTGCTGCTTACCCTCACATAGTCTTTGTGATCAGGTGGGCACAAGGACTACAAATGTAGTCAGCCCCCAAGCACAAAGGCAGATCATTGTAACTTCCAGTGCCTCCTCACACTACACTACACTACACAATCTAGTCAAAGCAAGATGAATGATATAATAGAAGGAGGACACTGGCAACCTTGGAAAGGATTTCATGTTGCTTGAATAGAGAGGTTAGGGAAAACAATTTTAAAAGTGACCACAAGTTTTGATTGACTGTTTTCGGATGCCTAAACTGAGACATCTTGGGCCCAAGTTTCAGAAATGTTTTTTGCCCACAACTGAGTTGTGATTGCTGCAGCCCAGGGTATCTGAAATTGGGCATGAAAAAACTAATGGGACACTTTAGAAAACGTGTACCTCAAAGCCACAGATGGAATCAGTGTCAGATGGAGAATTAGAAGTCATGATTCTTGGCTCCCAGTCCTGTGTTGAGACCATACCTTTTCTTTTTTCCCACTGCAGACAGGCTTTTATAACTTTTCACACATCTTGTAAATCCAGAAAATGTCATGCCTTCTACGAACTGCCTATTGACCACTTTTCCCTTCCTTCCTTTCTTGTTTTAAATAGTACCATTTTTTTTAAATAACTTTCAACGGAAGCGAGATAGTAACAAATTGTCATTTTGTTCCAACTTCTACAGTATCTTAATGAACTCACTGTATACCATCCACATTTTAATACACACCTCTACCTCGATATAACGCGACCCAATATAACACCTCTACCTCGGATATAACGCGGTAAAGCAGCGCTCCGGGGGGGCGGGGCTGCGCACTCCGGTGGATCAAAGCGAGTTCGATGTAACGCGGTTTCACCTATAACGCGGTAAGATTTTTGGGCTCCAGAGGATAGTGTTATATCAAGGTAGAGGTGTAATTCAGAGGACAGGCCTCTAAGGTTTTGTTATTGTTTTGTTTTTGTTTGTTTAAATTAGGGGAGTGTATCTTCTCTAAATGATTCCCGATGAATTTCTCAGTGTGAGATGCCCGGGTTATTCAGTGAATTTGGATGCACTGGTTTAGTTACTGTACTTTTTGTTGATTTATGTTTAATGAGCTATATTCACAAATGCATATTATCTCAGATGGGCATCATCAAAAGAAAGTGTTCCCTATACCTTACACCTGGGACATTTGTTTGCCCAAATTTAATCTCATGTTGTCCTCAGTATTATTCATATAATCTCCTTTTTGCTAATAATAAAACCATAAACTTTCTACATAAACGGCACAGTTTCAATCATATTATTTACACATAAAGCACCAAATAATACATGTTATGTACCTTATTTCTGAAGTGCTGTAGTCCCAAACATATATGTCCAACAACATACTAGAGTACAGGGAAAACGGGAGGCAAACGCCAGGATAAATACATTTGACATACTAACATCTAAGTAATATAAATTGCCCAAGAAACAGGTTTTCAACCTGGGGGTTGGGAACAGGTTTCAGCAGTTTGGGATTACTCACCCCTCAACGCCCCCTCCCCCGTTTTTTTTTTTTTTTTTTATAGCTACATGCAGGGGGAGTGAGTCCAAAACTCTTGTATTGTCACATGGGGTCACAGTATAGAAGAGATGGAGAAATACTGCCCTAGAATAACTTTTATTATATTAAAACTGGTACAATCTAATAATCATCTATATGGCACACTACTCAAATATATTACTTAACTGGGCTAGCACCGATCAAGAAAGCAATGTTTTCTCTGCTTACTTTATGGAAGAATCTATATAAGAAACCAGCTGAAAGAGGATATTCCTCCTTACTCAGTCCCATTATGGGCCCCTGAGGCCTCCTCCTCACTGTTGCCAAAGTAATTTCAGTTTCTACTTTCCCCAGTTACTGTGTCCCCCAAAATATGTACATTTTGTCCTCTTACACAAGGGTTTGGCTAGAGATATTATTTTACTTCTGTATTCCAATCAACGAAGGCCTGTCTCAATAGAAGTTAATGCATATCACTTAATCCTAGTGACTAGGTCCCCTGGCTGGGGACAAGACAGCTACATGGATGAAATCCTGGCCCCAGTGAAGCAAAGGTCAAAAACTCTTCACGCTTTGATTTTTTCTGGTGCCTGGACACCAGATGTGTCCTTGTCCCTGAGACTGAAGACACCAGGATAATTACAATTATTCTGACTCCAGGTACGTTAGTTTGAGCCCCGTTTGGCTTCTCTAGGTCCAATCAATATATGTGGGATCCTAATACTCAGTTACTTAGCATTCTAGTCTCAAAGCTCTGTCCAAAAATTAGGAAGTCTCAGAAGATACTTGTGAGAGAGTTTAGAACTATTATCTCCATTTTACAGACAGAGAAATTGAGGCACAGATAGCTACCCAGAGACAGTGTCTCACCAGAGATTAGAACTCAGGCAATCATGGCTCTCAGCCCCAATCTTATTCATCTAGACATTCTCCCTGGTTCACTGAACATCTAAGTCCACAATCTTTGTCACAGATTTAAACCCTTTCCTAGGGTCTCAAGAGCATTCCTGAGGGTACAGAAATATCCTCTTTTCAGCTATTGGGTGATCTTATCTCTCTGCCCGAAATGCTACTGTTCTGCAATAAATGTCAGAGAGAGGGCAGGCTCTGAACACCAGTTATCTGCCTTTGGGAGAGAGCAGGGAAATGATGCAAGCAAGGTGGAAATCTTCAAGAGTCTCCACAGCCAGCACAAACATTGAAAGTTTCCCCCACTCCCAGCTGCTGAACATTCTGATGTGCTGCCACCCTCATTCCTCTGTTAGGAGGACTTAATTAGGGACAACTGATTTGGGCAAAATAAAAACCAAACAGCTCCACCCAAACTAAACCTTCTTTGACCAGTAACTGAACAGCTTGTCTGGGTTTTGTTCTGAGCAGAGGAGCCAAAATACTGTGAGAGAGGCTTTTCTTAAGAGATTTCCAGCCCAATTTCGCAAAAATCAAGAGACTTTTCAAGCTGTCAATGAGAGTCCGAACGTATACACTGCAATTAAACAGCCCCCTAGCCTGAGTCAGCTGGCATGTGCCACCGCGGGTTTTTAATTGCAGTGTAGATATACCCTTTGTAGTAACAGTGCCTCCTTACAAGAGGATCTGTTGCCATCAATCTCTGCAGTACTGGGCGACAACTGGTCTATGAACTGAGAATATTGGGAAGACAAATGGAAAATTCCCACCTCACTCCTATCTTTTATTTGTAGCTTAAATACGGTTTTACTTAGTCATCTCATTTGTCCTAGAGCCGTCACTTGTTTTTTTAATGAAGTTAAAAATTTTAAAAAATTCTTTTTTAAAAGAGAAATTAATAAAGTTATTACAGATCTGGATGTCTATGGGGTAATAGAATATCAGCTGCCAACTCAAATTACACCCAAGTCAACCATGATAGAAAACATACCACTTTGACTGCTGTTTGGTGACCTATGTGAAATGAGTCTGATGGTATCAAATCTAGTTCCTATAGAGCATGTCTTTGTCCCAAAGCTACTATTCGCAATGGACAGTAAACCACAATCTTATTGCCATTCTACACAGTGAAGCCATGAATTAAATGGGCATGAAGCCTGAACTGTTCTCTAGGTTAGGAGTAACTGGCAATGCATTGTAAGAAAGCCTCCAATGCTGCACTCCATGCTGTATTTGATCTGTGAATAAATAGAGGACTTCAGACTCCGTGGCTGTGAAGTCAGCCTCTTTCACTAACCCGTAACTCACAGATAAGCACAAAAACACAGGGTGAAAATAAAGTTGTTACGCAGAGACACAAATGAAAGGCACTTCCAAGATGTTTTTAGAGCTTCCAACAATACTCCCAAGTCTCGAGTTAAATTAGCCAGAATATCCATATAATTTTTCAGGAATGTGAATGGTAGTAGTAGTGTTGCTGTTTCTTACAGTTGTATCTCAAATCTCACAATATTAGGTGTTTTTCTTAAAATCCCAGGTCCTGGAGCTATGTGACTAAAAAAATCTCAGCTTTCATTTAAAAGTAAAAGTAAGTTCCTAAACGTTATGGCATGGAGAAAAAAAAAAATCAAAAATGTGAATCTGAAAGGTTCCGAAACCAGAGAGCAAACAGAAAGAACCCTAATTTATTATTTTTAAGCTCATGATTTTTAAGCCAATTTCACAATTTTGGGGAGCCTGACTTATAATTGCTGAATGCTTGGAGTCGACAATCCCTGGTGGGTAAAGCCAGACCACGCTGGCTAGTATTCAATGGGATAACCTCAGTCCTGAATTTTATCACCAGACTGGTAGGTATTGTAAAACTAAAAACAAACAAACAGACCCCTCAACACAACGAAAGACCAAAAGTAAGAGAGAATTATTTTTAGCAAACTCTTTATCTCTGGGGCCAAATTATCTCAGTAGCTACTTGAGAAGACTACATGCAATGTGAGAGTCACAAAGGTCAGAAAGCACGTGTAACTTGCCCAATAGCTTTTCCACTTTTCAGATATCTGCTTCTGTAATTGTACAGATTACTGTGGAAAAATCCCCCCAGTCTACTGCAGGCCTCGTGATGCAAAAATGGGTCTGTGTTTCATGTGTATATGAGAGAGAAAGAGAGCGTGCACAATAAAATGTATTACACAGAAAATATATTAATCTTATGTCTAGCTTTAGTTGCCAAGTAGCATGGGGGTTTGCCATAAGAAATTAAATGAGATTTTGATTAGCAGTTAGGGTGCTCTTCTTACCAAATACACTATCAGGCCAATATAGAGCAGCTGAGAGAGAAACAGACTGCTCCTTCATACCCAGTGTGCAAAGAGCAAAGGTAGTGAAAGCAGCCAACACCTTGCCTGCAGAAAACATGAGGCAGAGCTGGTTGGAGAAACTTTGACGGAACCATGTTCCATTGGAACATGCAGGTCTGTTGAAATCAAAATATTTTGTAAAACTGAGTCAATTGCACTAGAATTTTGTTTTAAAAGAAAACGGGGGGAAAATTCCAATAATGCCAAAACAGCCTATTTCAATTTTGTGTTTTGAAATAACTTAATATTATTTTGTATCATATTATATATTAAAATATAGTACAAATTTTCAAAAAGTGAAATTGAAACATTTCAATTTTGTCAAAATGAAATGTTTTGATTCACCTGAAATGATTCTCCCCCAGAATTCCCTTTTGTGAAGAATTCGGAAATTTTGGGGGTTTGTTCAAATTTTGAATTAGGTCAAATCTGGAGATCTCGAAATCCTTTGTGAAACAGAACTTCCATTGTCCATACAATCTAAGGTTTGGGAAGCAAGTTACCTAGCATAAATAGCAAAAATGGCCTATCCTGCATAGAATAGTGAAGACTGGCTTGCAGAGACACAAGGGCAAAATGACCAGCTTCAGGGTCACAGTATGGAGGTGCACATGTTGGAGAGCAGTGGACAGAATGAGAACAGCAATCTGGTTTTCAAAGCAATGAATACAATATGCTCTATACCTGCAGAAACATGCACCAACCATTTGCTAGAATCTTGGGACATGCTGAGTATCTTGGAACCCTCCAACATTCGTTCTTGTGTAAGAAAACTCAATAAGCTGAGAGGTAATGTAAGCTGGAAAGCAGGCTGGACTGGTGAGGTGAATTGAAACTGTACTGCACCCAGACTCAAACATCTTTTACAGTCACAGATAGCTTCCAAGTGTATGCCATGCTCCAGTGATAGAGTCGAATGATGCCTGCCTGTTCCTTCTTTCTTCAGAAGTTGGAGTGTGTGGACACACATCCTCCTCCTGGTGAGTCTCTATCGTGGCAGCAGGTGGCTGGCCAGGAATGTGCCAGGCTCCCTGCTGCCCACTGATTCACTTCTGCACTGGGACCCAAATCCTAAAGGATCATTCTCAGTCCTTCCCAGCTGGGATGAGGCAGAACATAGAAGCGGAATTCCAGAAAAGGTCTTTAATTTTGATTGTCATCTAAGTTAATTTCCTAGTAGGAGGTGGTTGGGAGTAGGATGTCAACTTTCTTGGAGGGGAGCGGGGGGGGGGGGGACGGTCCAAAAATGTACAAAGAACATGGCAAGCAGATTGCTGTTTTTATTTTGCTGTGTGGGGGAGTCATAGGTCTAGGATTTCATGCCAGGAAGGAATCTCACTTGTACAGATATCAGCAGAAAGCATTTTAACATTGCTTTTATAATTGACTTTGAGCCAAACATGCCCTGTGTAGCTCACTGAGATGGACTGACCCTGTGTACTCATGATGCTCAAAGAAACCCCTCCTTGTCTAGTAAATTACATGCATTTTTTTTTTGCGTGATTGGGCTCAGTGATTGTGCAAAACTAGGCAAATATACAGGAAGATTGCCAGATAGAGGAGGTGGCTTGTCTGGCAAATGGACTGTATTTCTGTTTGGATACAAGATGGCGGCTGGGGTCATTGGGTTGGATGGGTGTGGTATTGGGAGTGGGGGGGAAGTAGATTCACTGAGAAGGAAGCATATTTGGAGCACAGCATGCTGGATTCTGCACATCCTTTATTAAGGCAGTCTACTTCTGCACATCCTTTATTAAGAAGGTACTGGAATTAAAGCCTGGATACTCAAACTATTTCTGGGGATTACAGGTGAAATAGTAACACCTTACAGACTTCAAGCTGTATCTAAGTACCAATGTGGGAGTCTCCATGACTGTAGAAAGTGACGTCTACCAAGGAACAATGACCTGTGGAGAGCCTTGGTTACACCTGAATGACAAATATTTCATTACAGATGACAGCTTCCTATATATGTAACCAGACATGGCTATTCCGGTGTTCTTGCTCCTAAGGGTTCTGGAACTAAGCTTTGTATAGGGAAGCCAATAAACTGAATAGGTAGACAAATGAGGTGTCTGTGTTGTATTTATTTTGAGTATCAAGAAGGCGTCTCACTTTCTTGCAATACCAAGACAGGACTACAACTGAATCATTTGGATTCAGACTTCAAGCCCCTCAAAGTTCAGAGGCATTCAGATCTGGGGATAGGTTTAGCTAATTATAAAAATAAGGAGTCATTTGCAAAATTCAGAGCCAGCTTTGGATTTTGAACACTCTGAAAGTTGTTGAGGTCCACTTCTACTCAAAAGCTATTTAAGTTCCATACAAACTCAAAAATATGAAGACACTGGCTTCCTTCTACTTCTCCCCAAGAAAGTATGTTCAAAGGAATTCTTCAAGTGCCATTTCTATTCATGGGGTTGCAGAACTTCTGTTCACTCACGTTTCTGAGTATTTGGGCATCTGTACAATAGACTTTACAGTTACCTTCTGACTGGGTGATGTAGAAGCAGTGCACGATTCACTCCTCACTCTCCTGAAATACATGGCCAGAAAGGAGGCATATTCACTGAATAGAGGAATGATTTCTGTTCTGTTTAAAAGCCTGGCAGCGCCTCTACCTAGTGAATGAAAAAATCCACCTGAATTAAGAAGCAGCACTACATATACTTGACAAACATTAAGGGGTAAATTTTCAAAGGTGTTAGGTGCCTAAGTCCTCACAAAGCCCCAGCGAGGTAGATGAGTAAATAGTAGCCCCATTTTCCAGATGAGGAAACAGAGTCTTTCCTTAGTCCACAGAGCTAGTAGTGTCAAGGCTAGAAATAATTTGTGAATTCTTTGTTCCTAGTCTTTGGCTAACACCACTAGATTATGCCTCTCTCAAAGGCCTGATAACTACAAACTAACATGATAACCATAACAACTTCTCAGTCTGTCAGATACAGAAAAGTTTTGGTTTAAAAGTTATCCTAACATTCAGGGGTTTCATTGTGTAGAGGTTGTGTGCCTCATAGGATATGTCAAATATCACCTGTTATTTGGAAGCCAATGCACTCCTAGTTTTACTCTGAATTTTCCTACCTTTATAAATGGAGTCCAACTCTTTAATATTAATGGAGGAGGATTAAAAGTGTCCTGCATGTAAGCAATGAAAAGATCTGTGATTTAATACGATTTGAAATTAGTAGTAAATAATAATAGTAATAACAGCAATTTTATCATCAGATACAGAGGAACTTTAAAATGTTGTAAAGCAACAAGGCAACTTTCCAGTCCATTTGTCAAAGTGTAGGCAGATGAAGTCAAAGATCAAGTCAGAAATGACTGGACAATTTTCCTTTAACTTTCCAAAGAAATTCTCCTATGGCCTGAAAGGAGTTATTTTGTGTAAGGAAAAATAGCATACATAATGGAAGCCTGGCTGCAGCTCTAACCATGGGGCCATGATTATAACCCTGAACTGTAGGGGAAGTTTGGGACAGGGAAGCAAATTTGTTTCCAGATAATTTATACCCTTTTACTGAATCATTAAAAGAAAACAAAAGAATTAGCTCAGATTCCTACTCAGCTCTTGCCAGCTTTTGTTTCTACTAGCATCACTCTTACTCTGTGAACTTTTTTTTCCCAGTTCTCTCTGACTGAAAGTGTGTTTCCAAGAAAACTCTAGTGCTAGAGTCTTGTGCTGAACTGACTGTGCTGTGCTGCTGGAGCTGAGCAGTTTAACAGCCCTCAGAGGCCACAGTTTACAGCACTAGCAACTCAACCGTCAGCAACCAAAGAGCCGCTTTGTCACTGGACGGAGTTACAGAGAACTACAAAAATGACTGAACGTATTTAGAATACAAAACCCCATTTCATAAGCTATAAGGACCTAACACTGCAAGGTGCCGAATGCCACACAGGATGGGGCTTTATTTAACAAGTTATAGTTAACACATTCCTCAAAACAACGAAATAAAATGTTACACTGTGAGCCAAATGTTTCTGTTTTCTCAGTTGGCTACCAGTGCAAATACGTATTTACTCCACCAGTTTGAGTGTCAGAGGAAGGGAGAGTCTGACAGTGATAGTTTTTGTCCTAGCAGAAGATCCACATTGTGGTCACGCAGAACCTTGGCACAAACCAGAGAAGAACAACAGAAAATCATGGATTAACTATCACTGGCTTACATAATGCTGTAGAATGGGGGTGGGAGGAAAAAGATAGGTTTTTCAAGTATGGTATATGTACTAGCTCTCTATGACAACATCTGCAGCCTATGTGAGTCCAGTTACAAGCAAACAACCTAAAAAAATCTTTCCAATATCAACACACAAAAATCCAGTCACACTGGGTCTGTTCTGCAAAAAGTTCTGAAATATAAAGAAAATCCTGCTTGTAATAGACACAGTTTGTCCTGACAAACGTACTTTGCTTTAGATATGAAAGAGATTTGAGTCTAGGCCTCGAAAGCCTCATGAACTTACAGCAGGATAGCCTGAGTCTGAGAAACCCAAGGGGGAAAAAATAGTTTCCCCTTTTCAGTCGCCTCAATATAAGAGCTGATTAGGTATAAAAAGTTAAATGACAATATGATAAAAAAAGAAGCCCTGCCCCTGGCATATGGTATTATAAACACAGTGAAGTGCCAGTATAAACCTTTATTCAAGAGACTGGGTTCTTTGTCAAGCCGTGCCTTTCTTTCAAAACATCCTCACTGCCATGTCTGCATCTAGCCAGCTGCAGATCTAATAAGAAAGTTCTTATTCATGCTGTATAATGTTTTACAGGTTTGCCACGGGGGTCACTTGCTGTGAGCCATTTACGTCACTACTCGAACAGACTAATAGCTGAACGGAGCCAAGAAATGTAGGTTGGATGAAGGGGGATGTGTGGCGGGAGGGAGAACAGAAAAGGAAACTGTGCATCGGACTCAAAGCTTTGCTATTTCCTTGCCTCACCATTAACCCTAAAAGCTAGGGAAGAGAGAGAGAGAGAGAGAGAGAGAGTGTGTGCGCGTGCGCATTACGTTGGGGGAAGAGGAGAAAAAAAATGTGGCTATTGATATGAAAAAACTGTTGAAAATGTTCTGTTTCTAAGAATATTGTCCTCCACTTCATAATTCAGAATAAATCCATGAAAATATCTGGTCACCCCCTAGTTTTTGCAGGATAACTGTTTTGTCATTACGCAAGAAAATATCAGGTATTGGGTTGCCAGGCATCCAGTTTTCTACCGGAATGCGCAGTTGAAAAGGGACCCTGGTGGCTCTGGCCAGCACCGCTAACGGGGCCGTTAAAAGTCCGGTTGGGGGCGCAAGCGGGCTAAGGCAGACTCCCTGCCTGCCCTGGCTCCCAGAAGCGGCCGGCATGCTCGGCTCCTAGGTGTAGGGGCGGCCACGGAAACCCTATGTGCTGCCCCCATCCCAAGCGCCAGCTCTGCAGCTCCCATTGGCCAGGAACTGCGGCCAATGGAAGCTGCGGGGGCAGTGCCTGTGGGCGTGGGCAACAAGCAGAGTCCCCTGGCCTCTCGACCTAGGAGCCAGACATGCCAGCCGCTGCTGGGAGCTGCTTGAGGTAAGCGCCGCCCAGCCAGAGCTCACACCCCGAACTCCCTCCCACTCCCCAACTCCCTACCCCAGACCTGAGCCCCTCCTGCACCCAAACTCCCTCCCAGAGCCTGCACCCTGCACTCTCTCCTGCACCCCAACCCTCTGCCCTAGCCCTGAGCCCCCCCTGCACTCCAAACCCCTCATCCTCAGCCCCACTGGAGAGTTTGCACCCCCAGCTTAAACCCTCTCCTGCACCCCAAGCCCCTTCCCAGAGCCCCCTCCTGCACCCTGAATCACATATTTCTGGCTCCACTTGAGAGCCTGCACCCCCAGCTGGAACCCTCTCCCACACCCCAACCCCCTGCCTGCACCCTGAACCACACATTTCTGCCCCACTCCGGAGCCCGCACCCCAACTCCCTGCCCCAGCCCAAGGAAAGCGAGTGGGGGTGGGGGAGAGCGAACGACGGAGGGAGGGGGAATGGAGGGAGCTGGGACGGGGCTTCAGAGAAGGGGTGGGGCAATAGGTGGGGCAAGGGTGTTCAGTTTTGTGCAATTAGAAAGTTGGCACTGTCTACAGAATGCAAATGATATACATACTGAGCATATTAAACAGAGTACAAGCAGCTCCGTGAGTTTTTGAAAAGAAACACGTGGTCCAGTGAAAACAGTTTTGGTAAAAGTAGCACAGTTGCCCAGGCTCACAGATTACAGATTCTTCATGGACCGTCCTAGCTTGTTTATTGATTTTGATCAATATGAGCTAATTGGTGGGAAAAGTGGCTTCCAAAATATACGCGTTCCTTAGCCCGTTCGTTTACAAGCCGACCCCCCAAGATGGCTAAGTAAAAATAGCAAAAACTGTATGACCCTTTCATAAGCCAACCCTAGGGTTGGCAAACTTTGGCTCCCGGCCCATTAGGGTAAGCCGCTGGCGGGTCGGGACGTTTTGTTTACTTGGAGCATCTGCAGGCATGGAACCCCTCAGCTCCCTGTGGCTGTGGTTCGCCCCGTTCCCAGCCAATGGAAGTTGCGGGAAGTGGCTGGGAATGGTGAACTGCTGCCACTGGGAGCTGAGGGGCTCCGTGCCTGCAGACGCTCCAGGTAAACAAAATGACAATGTATTAGATATTCAATTAAATGATTCCATAGAGTTTAAAATCATCAAATTTTGGTGTAGACCCGTTTATAAGCCGACCCCCGCTCTTTGATGCGTCACTTTTTTATCAAAAATATTCGGCTTACGAACGAGTATATACAGTATATTGTTTTAGTACAGGAATCTGGGGGACAAGGGTGAGGGAGCAGCCGAGACAGAAAAGTCTTTTAGAGGAATAAGAGTGCATTAGGAGTTGTGAATAGACTTACCTGTACATCCCCTCCATGTGGCAATATGTTTGGGATTTCTTTTTTTAAATATAGAATGACTGAGGTGAGAAGGAGGAGGAGGATAAGGTAGAAGCCTGCTGCAGAACATCCTTGACTTAATTGCAATCACTAGATTAAGCGATCTTTGAATTTACAAGCTCTACACGTTAAATTGCGAGCTGTTGTAATGAATCCATGCAATAGAGACAGAAATAACTACTACGTACAGTCCCAGTGAGTGACGAAGGGTTATGATGATAACGGTGGGAAACTAGCGGGATTCCTTAACCATTCATTTTGAAACTTGTAAATGTTTCAGGGGGTTTTTTCCTCTGAAGTATAGAATTCCTGTAGAGGAAATGCAATTTGGCGTGGTGTTAGTTGGATTCCATTGAAAAACTTTCAACCCCCAGTTCTTTTACACAATATTGGGCCTTTTTGTCTGTTTGCTTGGGGGGAAGGGTGTTGGGATGATAGCTGGTCTTTCCTTATTTAAATGAGTGCCAAAGGTTCAGATCATGTGGGAGCATAGGCTCCAACGTCCATCAAATTGCATCAGACTTAAGTGATAGTGTAGATGTAGCCTAATGTCGGTATAACTTATGTCACTCAGGGGTGTGGAAAAAAAAAATACTCCCCTGAGTGACATAAGTTACACCGACAGAAGCACCAGTGTGGACAGCACTATGTTGGTGGGAAAGCTTCTCCGGCCAACATAGCTACCAGCGCTCGTTGGAGGTGGTTTAATTATGTTGACAGGAGAGCTCTCTCCTGTCAGCATACAGCAGCTACACAAGAGATCTTACAGCAGCACAGCTGCATCGGTATGGCTGTGCCGCTGTAAGCTCTCTAGTGTAGACAGAGCCTTAGAAAGTCTATAGGGTTGCATGTTGTAAATTTTAGCATCAGTGTAATGGAAGATGGCAGGAGAGAAAAGGAGGCAAGTAGCCACAATGAAAACCTTAAGCACTTAGAGATTTGGCTCATGAAAGTTTTGAGCATCTGAAGTTTTTTATGTGAATGAAAAAAAACCCTTCACTTTTCCTTGTCCCAGTCTGTCTCTCACATGGTCCCATGCAACACTTCTAGTGATGCCACCTGAAATTTTAAACACAAGTCTCTCAATATTTGGGTTTTTTTTTTTTTTTTTTTTTTTTGTTTTTTTTAAAGACCCAGCTTGTGCAGTCAAGTGATTACGAGAGAATCTCCGTTTTTATTTTTGGAAAAAAGCAACTTTGTAGCTCCGAAGCTTGGGGAACAAAGTTTGAAAGTGTAAACCCTACAAGCTCGAAAATAAGAAGGCAAATAGAGAACCCAAAATCAATTATTTTTAAATCTCATTTTTAAACCAATCTCACTGTTTTTCAGAACCTGTCTCGTGATTTTTGAACACTAGGGGTTGGCAGCACTGCACTCCTGTATGCTCATCTGGTCTCCTAAACTCCACCCCAGCACCTTGCCTGGTCCTCTGAACCCTTTTTATCCCCCATCCTTCCTATCTCTCCCAGGCGCCTTCCCATTCTCAGGCCAATGAACACAGCAGCATGCTTCCCCCCTGTCTGTGCTCTCCATGTCCCCTTCCCAGACTCCTGGTCTCCTCATGCTTCCCTATCTCCCAGCCCCTTCATGATTCCACTATTCTCTATCACAGGCCAGAAGCAGGCCAATTCATAAATGTTTACAAATAATTTTAAACATTGGCCTGTATAGCCATGAAAGCTGGCCTATACGAGCGAGGCCAAGCAATAACCATAGCTAACATGAAAGGGAGAGCGAAGGAAGGAAAAAAGAAGAAGAAATAAAATATTGTAACTTGTCAACTCTAAGGTACATATCTCTAGTCTGCACAGAGTTTCTCTGCCGTTGCCCAATGTATGGATATTTAGGAGCAGAGATTTCATCAGTCTGGCTCCCAAAACAGAGCTCTGCTGCTGTGTTACTGGTAAAACACCTCTATTACAAGGCCTGGAGAAGAGAGTGTGCACATGAATTTCTCCAGAGCAGAGCAGAGCATGAGAGTGATGTCATTACATTAGTATACAACTGATTTCTGTGAAGCCTTGGCCCCATTCCTGAGCTACACTTCCTAAGTAACACAACGCAGGAGGCATGACCAAACTTAAGCCTGAATTTATTTGTTTGTTTTTAACCTTCCAAATTCTGAGCAGACCCCAAAGGCTATTTGTTCCAATGGTCCATGGGGATGTTTTGCTGGCCAGGACAGATGGAGTGCAATGTAATTTTGGCCTCTCTCAAACGGTGTTACTTGCTGTCCATCTTAGAAGTTGGATTTATTTTGTTCTAGGTAGAGTGTGAGACACCATATTTAATCAGAAAGACTAACCATACCCATCGTCTTAAACCAACAACTGACCCTCAGTGGACATAATGGCACTGAAACAAAATGGAAGAGGATAGACAGACATAATTCCCAATCACTGTTTTTTTTGGAAATTTAATTAAAATGGATGGTTGTGAATTTTATATACTAGATGGAAGGGGAAGTATTTTTCATGGTCTATACATGACATTTTCACAACTTCCACCAAACCACACACAAGATTCAGCTGAACTTTATCCTCCCCTGTAGAACGGAAAGAAGTCAAGATTTAAAGTGAGCTGGGTTGCAGACCTGGCCCAAAAGGAAAATTAGAGAGCTCTGAGGTGGGTCTGTGGAAGGCCAGTTATTGCTCAAGGAAGGAACCAAGCTGGGTGAGCCCTAAAATATGCTTATCAATTCATTAAGTCCCTCATTGGAGAAACACAGACCCAAAACCTCTTTCAGATCAGTAAGCCACAAGGAAGACTGCAAATACTACATTAGAATCAGAACAGATTGTAGCAGAAACTTAAGACTGGTATTGTGAATACTGTGACAACACTGGCTCTGTCCTGGAACCTGGTTAATGAATGCACAAGGAAATGTATTACATGCATTAATGTAAGCACGGTGGTACATGTACGCAGTGTCAACCAACTCATAAACATTATGTGCACTAAATCCAAAGTCACAAGTGCCAGACTATTTTTTGACATTGTTCCCATACGAGAAACTAAAAATAGACCCCTGGGAACTGTATGCTAGAGTTTACTCAAAGTTTTTAACCCTTACAGTGAAAAGGTTAAATAACTAACCAGAAGAACCAGTTCAGATATGCACCTTCAAATACATTCTGTGCACACACATTGACACTATATATATGGTGGTGATATTCATGTGAAATTGTGGAGTCATGTAACTGGTTGATTTACGTACATACACAAAGTTTCAAATATATAAAATACATAGCAAGTCAGAATGCACAGCAGAAATGACTTTCAATGCATAAAATTACCGAAATCAAATTAAGTTGTCTGTGCTGCACTAATGGTATCACTGGACCCCGATGTCCTCCTGTGCCACCTTCCTGCTACTCAGGTGCACAAGTAAAACATATATATTCAGAAGGTCTTCTGAAGAACTTCTGCTGCAGAACCAAAAGATTTGTAACTTTTGCTAAGTTTCTTACACCCTTGCCAATATTCCAATTTAAAAGGCACAGCTTTTAAATGAACCCTTTCAAATGTAGTAACTGCAGCTTCAGCCACAAGATCTTTTTCTCGCAGTAACCACAATAGCCAAATTACAGGAAGACTAGCCTCAAATGTTGTAGGTAGCATCCCCAAAGAAGTATGGTACAGTGTGCAATACCCCCATTGGAGACTCTCCAAAACAAATACTATCCTAGTTTTATGATTCAAAAGTTTTTACACTGCTACATATCACTCAGTGGAAAGGGCATTTATAATTTGTGGCTGCAACAAACTGAAAGAAACACAGACAGAAGCATGCATAGGTTTTGAGGAGTTCAGAATGTGCAGTTCTGAATTTTATTACACAGAACACAAACATTGGGAAAATCATCAAACAAGGATTGGATTAAATACCACAACGGCTAAGATAAGAGCTGGCCGAAATGTGGGATTTCCGGTTTGTGGGAAATTTTGCTATTTTGAAATTTGGTTTCATTCTGACCTATGATCCTGACACCTGTTAGCAATGATGAAACTGATAAGAATGTCAATTTCACAGTTCCCAGGTTCCCAGGGTCTGTGGTTCCCCTGCTATGTGGACTGCCTTGGACTGGGGACTCCATGATTTCCACACTGCTGGGCCAGTTCTAGCTAGGATTTGTTTTCCCTTAAAGGCCATCACTTTCCCTCTGGAGTTATGTTCACTATTAAAATGATTTGGAAAGTGTTGGCTAGATCTTAATGTTCTGGAAAAGGGTGTGGACGCTGGAGACAGACTGCCATCTCTTTTTTTAATTCAGGTCGGTATTCTAATTGCATCCTAACTCCATGCTTTAAGAAGTTGGCCTTTTATTCACAAACAGGAATGCTTAGGGCTTACACCCATAGAACCTTTCAACCATAAATCTGAAAATAATTTTCAAAGGTGGATAAATAGCCTTACCTCATTTTACAATTGGGGAAACTGAGGCAGAGAGGTTAAATTACTTGGCCAATGTCACAATGAATCAGTAGCACATCCAGGAAAATGAAGCCTGATGTTCTAATTCCAGATTTCATGCTAAGTCTCTGTGCAAAGGTTAGTCTTTTTGTTGTGTGTTTATATAGCATCTAGCATCATTCTTCTGCTGTAAGCAAATATCTGTGAAACCCACTGGCAAAGGGGGTCTTTTATCCCCCTGTAATACTGGTCTACACAGAGGATGACAACCTACTACTGCTATTAGTTACGCCATTAGTTCAAATGACAGATCGCTGTGGTAGACCTGAAGATTCCAGCCTTATGATGGCCCATCATGTGGATGTTCACAGGATGCCATATGATGCGATTTCTGTTTTTCCATTTTGCTTATTAGAAAACCTAGGAAATTATTCACACAACAACTATGTTAAAAACACAACATTTCCCTGTGGAAAAAACAGTATGTGATCATATAATTAAAGACTATCATAATACATATAAACAAAGGGACCTAATTAAGATTGCATGGGCAATCTTAATTCTGGAATTTCCTAACTTTTCAGTGCTTGACTTTGTAACCTTAATAATATTCGTTTAATGCAGATTTTAGTGTGTAATTTATTTATATGTATTATATGGCTTCAGAGAGTTAAACCCTACTTTGACATCTAGTTCCATAAATATTTGAAAAGAGGTCTCAATTGGACACCGTCATCATTTAGCCACAAGAGTTATGCATAGAGATCTGGGGTCAGAATACGTCTAATTAAATTATACCAAAACAATTTTTTTGCCCAAATTATTTTTCACTTACACAAATACTGCTCCTGCTTACTTGATTCAATTGAATTATAGGTATTTGACTAATGGCAGAAATTAGCCCTTCATCACTAGCTCCTATATTCACAAACTGGCTTAAAAAATTTTTAAACCTCATCACTTCTAAATCTACTTCTTAGTTTAACAGCAATATTGTTATGCTAACAACCTATTCTTCAGATCTTTCTCAATGACTTTATAATTTGTAAACTTCAGCTTTCAGGAATTTTCTCCTAGAAAGTTTTAATGACATGCACTGTGATTTTGATTATTACTTCTATGTAATTTACTTTTCATTCTTGGAATAAAAACACTACTTATGATATTGTAATGAAGACAGAGTTATGGTTGAGCAGGCACTTTCATTGTAGACACCACTGCTCTTTCCTCCCCCGGCATTTCTAACTTTCTGACTAAGATATCCTTTGGGTTGAAAATTACTGATGATTGTTCTAAGGACAAGAGAGAGAGAAAGAATGATCATGTGTTTGTATTAAGTATGGTAACATTTTAGCTGGGCTTTTTGGAAATGTAAGAGCATGAAAAAAAAAAGAGTCTCTCTCTCTCCCTCTTTAAAAATTGTGATTTTTTTCCTTTTAACCCCTCAAAGAAGTGACCTAGTTTCTTTGACTTCATTTTCCTCATATATGAAGTGGAGTTAATTATACTTCTCTACATCAGAATGGGATATAAGGCTGAATTCAGTGTTTAAAAGTTTTGAGATCCTAAGATGAAATGCACTGCAAAGTGCAAAATATTCAAATTATTAATCATTAGAACAGCTTCATTTTGACACTTCAAATTCCCCACAACACACTTAATGCTTATTGCAGCCAAATGCCTTTGACAAATATGAAGAAATCTGGTTTAGAAAGAATAAACTTCTTAGTATTTCAGGCACATTCAGGGTGTGACTTTCCATTCATTTTAACAACATAAGGTACTGAGGTGTGCAGGTCAAACTGTCTTGTACTCTGCACATTGTTTCAAAGGCTGATTACATATATGTGTGAAAATACATTTAATTTGCACCATATGCTGCAATAAATACATGTTTCCAGAATAAGTTCCTTTCAACAAAGTACAGTTATGGAGGTTTGGATATGTGTGCACACAAATATCTGTGCTTGTATGTTTCCATCTCACGTTGCAATAAATGTCTTGGCAATAAGGAAATGAAATAGTTTAAATTAAACAATACATTATTTTAATGGTATGGTCAAGATTTTACGTACAGAAATGCCAAAGTTATGGACCAACTCAACCGCTTTCCCGGAAAAAACAGAAAAGGAAGAAATTTTAGGTAAAAAAAATAAGCCAAGTTGATAATAAGGAAATACAGAAAGGAAGAGACAGGTGCCATGATTAAAGAGTAATTGATTCATGGAATGAAAGGGAATTCATAGTGTTATGGGTCCCGTAATAACAACCAGAACTTGTATGTATTTAGACTGTAGGTTCTTTGGGGCAGGGATTGCTAGCACGATTCAAAAGTCAACATTGGCCAAGAAAGCATACAACTTATTATAGGTCTCTACTATGCTAAGTAAAAGAAAGTATTAGCTCAAACCCCAATTTTAGCACATGCTGAGATTTTAAAGTATGATAATATACAATATTTACATATATACATAATATATACATACTACAAATTTGCAAGAAGACTGAGTTACGTTTCATAGACTCCTTTATTTTTTTACATTCAAAAATCTCAATCACAATGTTGCATTCACAGGTTTTTACATGTAATATCATCATGTTCATTCAGTATTTAGTGCTGGTGAAGGATGTCAGTTTATCTGCTCCAAGATGTCAGCAGTGAAGAACTTTCCCACCCTGTTCTGTCAACCTGCCTCAATTCTTGTGTGGAAGGACCCCTTCTAGGTATCTACTGAGATTGCCAATAAATTAAGAATGCACACTCTTCTGGGCACACCTGCCTGAATGTTTGTGCAGTGCCTAGGCCATTCTACGGGAAACAACTACTACATAATAGTTATGATTAACTTAGAAATACCTCACCTTAGCTCATGTAACTGAGCCTCTATCATGGAAGAATGTGATCCTTCCATTAGGGATGTAAATATCGTTTTTAAAGTACCCATTTAAACTATTAAAATTATATTGGTTAACCATTTAATTGGTTAACTGATTCGGGCCTCACAATGCCTAGGATGACGTGTCTCCCCTCCCCCTTGCCCAGGACAGACGGGGAAAGCAGCTGAGCTCTTACCGGAGGTGACACAACAGGCTGAGCCAGCTGGGCCTGGGGCCTAGCACCCCCCTTGCATCCTCAGTACCCAGGAAACGGGAGAGGGGGCCCAGGTACCTAGTTTGTCCTGATGCAGCCTCCTCAAATGCGCCGTGCCACCCCAGCAGCAGCTTCCCTTCCCTTCAATTATCAGCTTAAGCCGCAGCACCAACCAGTGTGACGGCCGCCTCCACAGCCGAACCCCTTCCAGTGGCACAAAGGGAGGCCAGGGACTACTTTACCCCCCCGACAGGGCCTGCAGCCCCTGCCCGCCCCCACGTGTTCCCCCTGCCTAGCTGGATTCGCCCCGCGAAGCCCCCGGACCGGCCGTGATACCCACCCCCTCCTAGTTGCCAAAGTCACCTCTTGCCAGCATCCCAAAATGGCATCTTCGCTTCAGGAGAACCTGTTTGAGACCCGTGCGCAGGCCTCAGCCCCGAGCAAGGACTTCTACCAGCCGATCATCACCCAGAAGGAGGTGAGCAAACGAGGGATGGTTAGTGGTAAGACTAATACTTATCGGTTAACCGGTTAATATTTTACATCCCTAGCTTCTATTACTGCCACAGTTACAAGTGTTGCAATTCAGCAAGGTTCTAAAATCCCGATTTATATACTACTCAAATGTGTCCTTATTTATACAAACACTACATCTGAAGTGCATCTTATCACACTAGGGGTACTGTATGACCCTCCCTTTCAGTTTCAAGGTCTGCCCAGAATGTTTTTAAGTAAGCACTCCTCTCCAATCTCTGACACAGAAATCAGGAACAAATGCCCATGAAAAGAAATTCAAGTATAAAAGGACCCAAATATGGGTCAGACTCTGAAAAAAGAATAGTACAGATAGAGGTATCAATGTGAATAGTTTTCATCTAAGGAGATAACTATCAAAGAGATTAGTTATAATTCATAGATTTTCATTTGACAATAAATTCTTACAAATGTGGTGTAAGAACAGATGAAAGAGAATATAGGGATTTTTTTTTTAATGTTAAATTAAGGCCAGAAAAGGAAACCCACTTGCCACCACTGGAGGCCAGAAACATTTGCCATTGATTATAAAAACAAAACCAGTTAATTTAACTGAAAATGCTAAAATACAGCATTGCTAACCCAGTTTAAAATATAAGTATCCATTTCAATTTTAAAATAGAGAACCAACATTAAAAACAGATCTGTAAAGCCTTCCTAATAATACTGTGAACACCTAATTTTAGATACAACGTTCCCAACACTGTTCTTTGGAAAAACTGGTATTCTTATCCAAAAATATTATTTGTTATAGTACATTAAAATGGGAATATTATTGTGATTCACTTCTCTAAAACCTGTTATTCAGGATCGAAATTCTCACTATCATAGCCAAGTGGCCATGTGTTAAGTTACCTAACACTCACAGGTATAGACTTTTTCAATACACAGTCAGGTTGCTGAGTCAACCCAATGATTAAACCAGAATATTTTTCCCACATCCTTTATTTTTGCTACATATTCTGTGGGCCTTTCTATTCTTGTTGGATGAACAACGATGCTATTCTTGCACTCCTGTAAATGCCTTAACTGTTCCTCCAAAGGCATATGTCCAATGGATAGGAAATTTTGTACCAGAAAGCACACATGAAACCATCTAAACCCATTCCCTCATTTCTACCTTCTGCCAAGCCTAGCCAATAACTCTACCCAGTAATATCTTCTCCTCTAAAATGTCTAGCATTTTTTTTATATACTGTTATTTTCTTACAACTTTCAGTACAAATTTGTTACAACTTTCCCTTAATGCTGCTGGTGAACACTTCAAGGACCTCTTGTCCTCCTATTTTCTTCTACTTTTCCTTTCCTGTTATGAAGCAATCTTACTATAGAGCGTAGGGAGGAAAAAAATATACAGCTTCTTAACACAATTTGAAACCAATTCTGCATAACTGACAAAGGTAGAGTGTTCTTCCAATAACTGAGAATATTGGACAGATAGCAGAATTAGTATCAAATGGTCTCTATGGAGAAAACCATTTTATCACCGGTACTTGTTGCAATAAATCTGCTTAATCCTGCATCAGGGAAATATAGTTCCATTAGCCAGGCGTCAGCAGAACAGATCTGCAATGGTGTTGCTTTTCCTTGAATTCAGAGTGCCCAGAATCACAAAAGGTGGCATTTCTGTCCAGGCAAAGAGAGTCTGAAAGAGGGAGAGGACTGTAAGTTCATTTCTGTCAGATGACATATGTGACCACAGACTGGTTGTTGTACTGGCCCAAGATGTGGTTTTGAAAGAGCAGGGCCTCTCACATGGGGAAAGCTAAGGAGGAGACCTGAGCACAGGGGTGAAAGTGAGCCGGTATGGGCCGGTACTCCGTACCGGTAAGAACCCACACCGGCCCATACCCAGCCCACATTAAAGCACTGCTGCGGCAGCGCTTTAACGTCCCTGCCCCTTTTGCCCCCCCAGCTGCTGACGGACAGAGGGGGCAAAGGGAGCAGCTGCCCTGGGGCCGGCGATTTAAAAGGGCCCAAGGCTCCGGACGATACTGCAGCAGCAGCGTCCGGAGCTCCAGGCCCTTTAAATCAGCACAGGCCAAGGGCTGGCTGGGGGATGCTGACCCCCCAGCCCCGCCCCTTCCACCCAAGATCCCGTCCCTTCCAGGGGCCAGAGCCACCCCCTCCGTACCGGTAAGTGTCCTCAGTTACTTTCACCCCTGCCTGAACATCAAGTGAATTGATACTTTGTCTATGTCTGCTTGTAAGGGAATCAACCCCTGAGCCAAGATGGAGTCCAGGGGGTGACTCGTCCAAAGAGACTGGCATCCATGCTAACAGAACCTGGAGGATAGTATGGAAAGTTCCATAAAGGGAACAGATAAAAGAATAATAACAACTGTAGGGACTGATGGTGCAGGTGGTCCATGGGCTCATTTGCACCTGGGCCACAATTTGGTTCAAACGATGAGGAATGACTGATTGGAGTGAAGAAAGGAGCCTATACTTGAGGACAGAGAGCCTGACAGCTCAGTCCAGAGAGATAATAACAACTAGATGAAGGTCTTGAGCAGGCTGATGACCAGGATCACCCCAGTTGTGGTAAGGCCTGACAATCAGCTAACTTAGCCAGGAAAGGCCACTCTGAAGTATTTATTTAGTGGGGGGTACTAATAAAAGACCTGTTTATAAGGCAAATAAGGACCCAACTCCCTACAGCTAATAATTCTTGGGAGAAACGTGAAAAATCTCAAGAGGAGAAGAATCACTAGTGTCTTCTGTGAAGTTTTCTACAAAACTTCTCTGCTGAAAAACAGAGAGTTTGTTTTCCTATGTCAAACAAGCACTTGACAGTAGAGAGGTTGCTGTAGACATTTGCAATGCAGCATTGCTGGATAATTAAAAAACGCTGTAACCTTCCCCAATAAACTGCCTGTGCTATTGAAAAAATGTCAAGAACTCTCACAGGAATACACTTTGCAGGGACAAGATCAAGAGGCATGACAACTTACCAAAGTTTGAGAGGAAGTATTTCAGCAGTTTATACTTTCCAAAGTCAATATGCCCCTCCTCCTCAATGTGGGGGAGGGGAAGGACAATTTGTCAAGAGTGTATAATAAACTAGGGTACTGCTAAACGTTTTGGCTTTCATCTGCACAGTGGTGAATGCAGGGTATAAACAACACTTCAGGTCCTTTGTCCAGGACTGGTGTTGATCGGGAGTGAGGTTTGAAGAACACCACTTCCGCATTTTTTCATTACATCACTGGATATGATTCTACAGGCAAAGGAGCCTGGCCTGATGCAAGCTAAACCTCTCTGGAGGGGGATGCTGTTTCTTTTGGACTTAACTAAGGGCTTCCGGAGCCAATAGGTTTCAGCAATACAGGAGAAAGTCAAGTGTTTCCTAGTTTAAATTCATCATCTCTCATTCAAACACTGTACCCAGCACCCATTCCCTAAGGTACAGAAAAAAAAATTCTATTTCCCCCAAGGTAAATATTTTTTTTTTTAAAAGGCAAGGATGGGAGAAATCACTGCAAAGCTCATGTGTGTACGGACGAGGTACATGATGAAGTTTAGCAGTTCATTCTAAACATGTGGGCAGAATGTTAACTTCTCCAGCTTTTTAGCTGGCTCATTTCCACAATGACCTCAGAAAGCAAAGAGCCATTCCTGCATATTGCATGTGCGCTAGCCTGCTCTGTTTCAGCAGACTTCATCAGTGAAAACGATTAAGCAAGACAAAAAAATATTATCTCCTCCAACCCCCCCATTTTTCCATTGACATGCTTCATCCTCCTCCTGGAGGAGTTTGAACCTCCTCTTGCGGGACGCCAACCTCAGTTTGAGAAATACAGATCCAATTCATTCCAACCAATGGAAGGGCAGAGGAAAGCACAGCATTAGGAACCTGACAAGATCCCTCCCCCATGGTGCAAAAAGCAGCCTCAAACCCATGAAAGGCTAATTCCCTTCCTTGTGCACAAACAAAAGTCTCTGTTTAACATATTTCAATAGCTCATAAAGCACTCTCAGATCCTTGTGATACATCACTGAGTCTGAAACATTATAAAGATACGCAATATTTTCCTATCCAGGCACTATGTATTTAGATTTCTATGGGCGAGTTTGCCTCTTTCCATGGAGATTTACACTGTGGCCAGAGGGGCTGAGGAACAACATGAGATGTGAAGCTTGGAGAACTTGTGGTGTGTGGAGAGGGACAGTGAGTGCAGCTTCCCGACCTCACAGATCCTGTCAATTTATTACCTAATTAAAATGGATTGAGTACATTCCTGTGATAGCAGAGGGTCTGCGGTGAGGAAGGGCCACTCTTCTGCTATATGGCCCCTTCTTCACTTTAACAGGACTAATAAAAAGAGCAACACCTTGAGCGATGATGGCTGCTACTGCTCTTCTCCCTCTTCCCCTCCTCCCCCGCACCGTTCAGGGAACCCAGTGAGAGTTAATGCCATTTTAAGCAGCGTCAACTCCCAACCAGATCACCATCAACAACATTTTGCTGATAATGCTAGGTCACTGTTTAATGAGAAAAATAAAAAATCGCAGCGAAGGTTTAATGATGTCAGTACTGTTAGTTCAGTTTCACACTGAACAAAAAAAATATTGCTTAAGAGATCAGGCAGCGTTGATGGAGGACTGTAGCCCTTTATCCCCGATGAAAGTTGTCCTTTCAGTTTACAATTAAAAAGACTTTATTTTTATTGCAAAGCCAAACAAAAACCAGAACAAAAACCCTGGCAACTAATCATCCACCAAGACACCTGGACCATGTATGTCCTCTGTATACAGCACTTCAGCCTCCAACTCTGCACTTGATCACACTTCTGGATTCATCATAACATGAATCAGCATGAAGTACTTTCATTTGAAAGGCAGATTCAATTATATTTGAGAAACAAGCCAAGTGTCCAATCTGCCAGCATCATAACCACATCAGCCTGCCTCTGTTCCCTAACCTCCTCAGTTTGCATAATAAACTAGAAAGCATTTGTATCCACAGCTGTTCCTTCTTTAGAATGGCGCCAGAGTGCTTTTAACAGCATCCCGTGCAAATGTAATGTGGACTGTGTCCTACTGGGTATAGTGTATCTCAGGCTACAACATCCCCACAAAGAATCACTCTTTAGTGGAAGGTGCAGTATATCACTCTCTAAGTTCCCCGAGTCACTCTCTCCTGCATTCCAGGTAGCTTTTGAGAGATTCTGGTGGGAACCTTTAACTAAATTACACATACCCTTGGAAAATATTAAGAAATCTTTCCAAGGACAGTGATAGCTTGGAGGAGGAAAGACACACCCATAAATAAATACAATCTTGCTCTGACAGAGGAAAAAGCAATACCGCTGAGCAAACGAAGTACAGTTACAAGTGAAGTAGTGTTTCTCTTCTCCCATTCCTTATCATGCAATATTACTGAGAGACTTGCATGATGAAAGCTGTCTACAGTTTCTCTAACAATACAACACTTGAGGCTATTGTCAGCTTTGCTCGTGTTTTTCAAGTCATTATCAGTGTTTCCCACAGAAAGGGACCATTCAAGCCCCACGTCATCTGGTGCTATATCTGTATAATAATGTTCCACTGTATAATACCTTTGTGACCTTTTGAGCTGCCTAGCAATACATGCTTACAGAGCCCAAATGGCCTAGCGTGGGGTCTCAAAAGAAAAAACAGCCTGCCTGAATCTTTCATTTGCAAAATCTGATGACACTCAACAGCCTTCCTAATAGATTACTCTCTGGGCCTTATGGAGGTAGAGCTACGTCCCAATTAACATCTAACCAGGCCATTAACAAAACAACAGGTACAAGACTAGACTTAGACCACTACTGTCATCATGAGACATCAAAGAGATTTTTCTTAGCCAATCTGAAACTTACATTTCCTTCTGGATTCTGTGTTTTCAGTAAAGGCAGATAAAGTAGTTACAAAGCAGGGCTGAAACTTGATGGTGTAAAAAATGGAGTTGAAAAAAAAATCAGAGAACCATTAGCATGGCACAGATGTAGCCACTAAGACTTCCAAATTTAACCATATTATTAATTATTATTAAGTAGTAACAATTATTAATACTTTGCATTTCTATAGCCCTTTTCAAAGGATCTCAAGCCACTATGACATAACTGTTAGTTATGACTCAAATACCCCTCCCCAAGTCCACCCCAATGTTGGTAGGTAATTATTTAAATAAACATTCCTAGGCAGGTTAAAAAAGCTTCTGAATTACTTGTTCACAGGGATCTAAGACTTAAAGATTGGTTGTCTGACAAGAATGTCCCTATGGCTCATTCTTCCAAGTCAACTGAAATAAAACATTGTTGCTGTTATGATTGTCTAAAGGCATTTCTTGGCACTCAGCTTGATCTGCTTTGGTCTACAGGAACAGGTTGTCAGGTATCACAGAGAGGGCAGGTATTGGAACTTGAAAAGAATAGTGTTTGCACTGCTATTCTCTTGGTTTTTGGTCTGTTTAGCTTGGTCCCCATTTTAACATAAAATTCAAAGACATGCACCTTGTACTTAGAGAGGAAGGTGGTGAGGTATGTTTTCATCCTCAGTTACCAAAGGGAGTTCACGCCTCAGTCTCAGACCAGCCCACCCAAAAAGTCTGTCTCCCCCACAGACCCACTTTACCCTTATTGGAGAAAATGCACTGTGCCAAAGGAGCAAAGTTACCGACCATGGTCTTCATCCTAGAGCTTTAGGTAATCTTGCTAGATATCCTAAACCCAGGACATTGAGTACATTGAAGATAAGGACCGAGACCTAAAACTTGATTGGATAGCCTAAGGGGGAGGCCAGTGCAGGGAGTGGAAAACAGGTTTGATGTGATCTTGGTAGACCGTATTGCTGAGAAGACCATGCTGCAGTGTTCTGTAGCAGGAGGAGGAGTTTCTTAAGCACTGAAGGCTTCATGCCCCGGTATGCTACAATGCTGTACTCCAGCTGAGAAGTGATGGAAGCATGAATAACCAATACCATGTCATGTTCTTGAGGATGGAGCGGAGCCTCCTAGCTAACTAGAGACAATAGAAAGCTTTATCCACAGAAGCAATTACAGGAGCGCTTAGCATCAGTGAGGAATCCGGGAGCCTTCCCAAACTATGGACTGAATTTACCAATTATAGATAGATGTCTTCAACCAAAGGAGACTGTGCCGTGGCTGCAAACCCTTCAAAATGCTTTCTTCTAATCACTTATGTCTTGCTCATATTCAACTTCAACCAGGTGTTCTTTCTCCATGCAGCAGTGGCTTGCTTGGTCATATGTGGTAAAGGATAAGTAGAGGTGTGTGTCCCCTGCATGTTGTTGGCACTTGAGTTCACATCATCTGATCAAATCACCTAGTGGCTTCATGTAGATGTTGAATAAGACCAGAGAGAATATTGATCCTTGTGGGACTCCAAAAGTGAGGGGTCTTATGGTGATGGAGTTGCAGGTTCCTAACACTACTCATCTGGCACGCGTGTGCCACACATGCTATTTCCTTTTCTACACCATATCACATTTTTTGCTTTGTGTTCAAGGGTTTGTTTACTTAACATACTGGCTATTAATTTACTGAAGTATTATTTGAGGAAGTATGTAGAACTTGCAATTTGCAAAGAAAGAACAATTCCGTAATGAAGAGGCCCACACTAGTGCCAACACTGAATGAAACAGTGGTAGTTACTCATATTTAAGGGTGGGAGAATACAGACTCAGCATGCTTGACTCCAAGAGTGGTGCTTCTAAACAGCATACCAAGCCCTAACAATTAAATTACCTGAGATATATATATAGATATATATATATATATATATATATATATATATATTTATTAAATCTGCCCTTTTATGGGCAGAAACTCAAAAATTGCCCATTTCTTTAATTTGACTGGATGACATTTTAATTAGTGGTCTACTGCTCCAGCAACTTAATGTATGTAAGGTTCCTTGGATGAATAAAATATGCTTAACTGCAAAAGACTTATCTTCAAATATTGCATTCATTTGAACAACTACAGGTCACTGCCAGGAAATCAGCTACCAACATAAGGATGGAAGAGAGTCTGGAATATAAGGATATGCCCCATTGGGATTTCACTGATCTTATTACACACAGCTGGATAATTAGAGGGTTTGATGCGCAAGCGTGTCCTAATAGCAGCAGATGTTTATGCAAAGAAAAGCAGTCTTCATGCCTGTATTGGTCTCTATGACACCGTTGCAAATAAATGCAAAAACAAGTACAGTACAAGATCTGAAAGGACCCACATCCTGAGCAGAATACAAGCACAGACAATTTGGAAGTTTTCCCACTAAAACAGAATTCATTTCTAAGGTATTCATTTCAATGGCAATTTGCTTTTCTTTACTTATTAAATTCAATAAAAGGAGATCTGCCAGAAATTACATATTCAGAAGAAACAGCTACCCTGAAATGTTGTACCAGTCAAGAACCTTAAACCCTACGAGTCCCATGAGGCTTGTCACTGAGTAAAGAAGTTAGACATTGCCTCAATAATCAAATAATCCATAAAAATTATACTGTACCCAAAGGAAAATAAAACCTTTGGAAATGGATTATAGAGCTTGTACACTTTCAGATGCCAGTTCAAATCCAACATAGGTCAATAGTGGCCATAAATCATTATCAAACCGAACCCCCCCGGCCCCACCGAACCCCTCCCCCAGTGCCGCCAACCCCCCCCCAGCACCGCCCAGCCCCCCGCAAACACAACCATCCCCCCCAGCGCCACCCTCCCCGTGGAAACAACGCCCCCCCAGCACCACGGAAACACCTCCCCAGCGCCACCCAACCCCCCCGAAACACACACCCCCAGCGCCGCCTGCCCCACGGAAACAAACCCTCCTTCCCCAGTGGTGCCCCACCAAAACAGCGGTATTGAACCTTTGTAATATGTTATAGCAGGCTCCTAAGGTAGTATAATTAAGGTAAAAGAAAAATGTCTTTTTGCTAGAAGTAGAATAAGATCTTCCCCCCACTTTGTAATCAATTGCCCTGTTGAATGAATGAGGAAGGCATGGAAGGCAGGCACCTCCAGACAGCTGCAAGCCTTGGAGAGGGGATGGGAGCCAGACTAGATCAGTAGACCAGGTCAGCCACCAACTCACCGCTCGCCTCCTCAGACCCCTCCCCCGCCGCCGGCTCACCTGCATCCCCGCCACTGCCTGCCTGCTCGCCTCCTCAGCCCCCCCTCCCCCCCGCCGCCGGCTCACCTGCCCCCCCGCCACTACCTGCCCGCTCACCTCAGCCCCCCACACTCCCCTGGCTCGCCTACTCACCCCCTGCCACTGCCTGCCCGTTCGGCTCCTCAGCCCCCCTCCCTCACCCACCGCTTGCCCACTCACCCCATGCGGGCCGCACAGTGAGCCCACCTACTCACCCCCCGCGGGCCGCACAGTGAGCCCACGCGGGCCGCATCTTGTGCAGGCCTGGCCTAGGTGAAATGAGCTAATGGTCTCAGTATAGTTTCTAATGGAAAGAACTCCAGCATTATT
>NW_020664463.1:4630931-4647969 GCF_002925995.2 Terrapene triunguis | reverse complement strand
TTTAATGGTATGTATACATTTGCAATTACATAATGGGCTGTCGCTGGGTGATGGTGATGGTTGGTGCCAATGGGCTGTCGCTGCCTGGGGGTGGCGCTACTGTTGCCCAGGGCTGGGTGGGGAGCTGGGCTCTGGGTCGGGGGGTGCCCGGCTCAGAGGGGCTGGGCTCGGAGCTGGGGGTCAGGGCTGTGGGGGGATGGGGTTGGGGGGTGCCTGGCTTAGAGGGGCTTACCATGCCGCTTACCCCTGCCTCCGAGAGCCTCAGCAAGCTGTGTCCAGGAGCTCCTGCCGCTCAGCCCGCCAGAGCTCGCAGCCCCGCCCCCTTGCCACGCAGCTTCGAGCAGGAGGACCTCAGGCCCCGCCCAAGCCACACCGCTGCAGCGCTGTCCAGGGCTGCTCCTGGACACGGAGCGCTGAGGCGCCGGGGGATGGGGGAAGGCGAAGGCGGAGGCGGGGGGAGCCTCCAACATTCTCGTGGGGGCCCCTGCAGGGCCTGGGGCAAATTGCCCCACTTGCCCCTCCCCTCTGGGTGGCCCTGGGACATGGACGGAGAGAGAGAGAGAGAGAGCTTGGGGTAGCAGCTACTGTCTCAACTTCCTGATCCACTTAAGAAGACAATGCACTTAAGAGTGGGTCAGCTTACTTAAAAGGGCAGTGTGCATCTCTCTCTCTCTCTCCCACACAAAGTGTGTGTCTGTCTCTGTCTGCTATGCTGCCTCCCCTCCCTCGTGTTCGTGCTGCCTTGTGTGAGAGGCTACATTAACAACGTGTTAACTCTTGAGGGCTCAGCCGAGTGCTAGTTCATCATTTAGCAGCAAGGCATTCCCTGGGAAATATCCCTCCCTTTTCCACCCTCTAACTTCACCACCTCAACCAAGCTTCACAATCATTATAGCTGTGAACAGTATTAAATTGTGTGTATATCTATATAATATAGTTTTTTGTCTGGTGAAAAAAAATTCCCTGGATCCTAACCCCCCCTATTTACATTACTTCTTATGGGGAAATTGGATTCGCTTAACATTGTTTTGCTTAAATTCACATTTTTCAGGAACATAACTACAACGTTAAGCGAGGAGTGAATGTATTATTTCTTAAAAGGTGAATGTTGTTGACTAGAAATTGCAGAAGAGCCAATGTATCATACATTTCCCCCCATCTTTGCCTAGCTACATTATAAACTCTTTGTTGCAGACTCTCTCTTTTTATGTCTATGTCCAGCACCTACCACCCTGGAGCCCTGATCATAGTTGGGGTCTCTAGGCACTAAACAACAATTGTAAAAATAAATAATGTGGAAGTATATGTGTTAGTGCATGCTAGATGTGTACACATGAATACATGTGTGTATCTTCATGTAGGTGTGGGAGTCCGTTTCTACAGATTTATTTATATAGATATATGGACAGGTGTGCATTTCTGTGGTTGTGCTCTATGGATTTATATTTGGGCATCAGGAGTGGGATTTTAATTGACCCATTGCAGCTGTGATAATGTGTGGTCCTAATTCCACACACAAAATTACAATATAGGCATTTATGAAATAAAAATATGTGTATTGGTTTATCATTTCCACAAGTTACCCCATTGACAAATGTGAACTGTAGTCCACTTTCTCATAGATGGAATAGAATTGTTGCACCAATTTTGCATTATACAAAACATTTATACGGATGATGTGACATGAACAAATCACGTTCTGTACTTGTCAAGAGCAATATTAGCCAAGTTATTAAGAAACTAGAGCTAAGGGTGGAGCAGATTCTTAGTTTCCCTTTTGGATTACCCAATACCCCCCGAGAAAGTAAAATTTATCCCCAATGTCTGTTTTACAAGTTATATTCTTACTAGCTGTCTTACTCACCTGCATTTGAAGCTTAAATTCATTTTGATCTATTCACTCTTTTATCATTTATACATTTTGGAGAGCAACACCAGCATGTAGGAGTATATGTAAATGGCATTGGTGAAACAAATACTGGAATACTGTATCTGTATCTGGTGTTTACATTTTAAAGAGGATGTTGAAACATTGGAGAGGGTGTACAAAAGAGCCACAAAGATAATTTGAGGACTAGAGAAAATGCTTTACTGTGAGAGGCTTAAAGAGCTCAATATGCTTAGTTTATCAAAAAGAAGACTGAGAGGTGACTTGAATACTGTGTAGAAGTATCTTCATGGGGAAATATCAGATACTACAGGGCTCCTTAACTTAGCAGAGAAAGGCATAAAAGAAGTCGAAGCTGAAGCCAGAAAAAATTCAAATTAGAAATAAGGCAAACATTTTTATCAGAGAAAGTGATTAACAATTGGAACAAATTACAATGGGAAGTGGTAAATTCTCCATCTCATAAGATCAAGACTAGGTGCACTTCTGAAAGATATGTGTTAGCCAAACATAAGCTATTAACAAGTTATTGGACTCAATACATGCATAATGGGGCAAAAAAAGAACAGAAGTATAAATGTAAGTCATTTCAATGGGCACTCTCATTAAAACTGTTTTTGTTTTATATTGTTTGTATCTTCTTTACACTTCAGAAAAAAAGTTTTAAAAGTTTAATTTTCCAGTAGTGTTTAAAATCTCTCCCCAGTGAGGTGAAGGGTATCTGAATCACACATTCCATCTCCCACATTCAAACTGTTGAAGCGCCTGGCCCTCTCTCGGTGCCCGTTTGGGCCTTGCAGTGAAAATGACCATGTGAGCGAGGGTGGGGGAGAACAAGCAACAGAGGGAGGAGTGAGGGAGTGAGTGGGGGGCGGGGCCTCAGGAAGGGGAGGGGCGAGGCTTTGGGGAAAGGGCGGGGAAGGGGTGTTCGGTTTTCTGGAATTAGAAAGTTGGCAACCCTACCACTCCTCCATATGAAAATGTCTTTTTCCGAATTAGCCTTGATTTGGATATCTGAACCCTTCCCCAAAGAAATGCAGAGACTGCCCTGCAAAATCCCTGGATATCAAAGGCCCAGAGGGGAGTAGTAATCACTAGGCTCCAGCTGATCAAAGAAACATCAGTGGAATAATTTCATGCAAAAAATATGATGCCCTCCCCATTCTTCATGCAAAAGCTCTATCAAGTAAGAGATCAGATCTTTTCTATAACAGAATTTGGTGTTTAGGATCAACTTTGCCAACTAAAAAGAGATACCTGACCACAGATTGAAGCCATCACCTGGATCTGGAACTAAAGATAATGGTGTGATAGAAAAATGGAAAAAGCTAAAGGTGGAGGGAAAGAAAGAAAGAACATGTTAGAGGAGGGAAGTGACACTAAGGATAAAATACTAATGCGATTCTGACACTCCAGTGCACTCCAATGACAATCTCTGCTTCCACTGTTTGCCGAATTATAAAGCCAAGTGCACAAGCCCAATTATCTACAGCAGTTTAGCATTTGGTTGACATTTGCATCTCTGAGATCTGGGAAACTAGTACTTTACACTGAAAAGCCAGAAATTAGCTTTCCAATGTAAAGCCCCGTATATTTAACTTGGAAAGCGTCAAGCTTCCAAATTGTCCGTGCTCCTATTTCTCTGGGTATGTGTCATGGCCGTTCTTTCCCTATAAATTTAGTTTATATTATACTGTACCATGCCATACCGTGTTGGGTAGGAAAATACTGTGTACTCATAAAAAATGACTATCATCACTTATGTTTCTCACTCCGAGCTATTCATCTGGTTTAGAAATGGAGCGTGCAATTTTTAATAACTGCACAGATATCAATACAGTTTCCATGACCCGAAAGATCATTAGCTTTGTAATTCCAAGCTGGGAAAGCATCATCATTTGCTGTTAAATTCATAACATGGCTGCAACATGCAGCTTTCCTCCTAAGAGTTTATGCTCCAAATGGCCCCCTTTCTGCATTATGAATCAGTCTGTAGTCCCACACTGAAGAAATAATTAGCTACAGCTTTTTGTTCTTAGAGGAAGATGTACAGGCTAACAGCTTGATTTTAATTCCCCACTGGTAATAGTAACTAATTATGACCTGTGCTAAAAGTTAGCAGCAATAATTTAACAGGGTAATTTTAGAGATCTGACAGACCTCCAAATTGTGCATAAATAGATTGTTATGAATGTTTGAGAAATTAGATTATAAATTAAAAACCCTCCCACATAGCAAGATTAAGACCTACTGCCCATGCTAGTCTCTTTTCGCAGCAATTTCAGAGATCTCGATCACTGAGTTTAATAATGCTAATGTTTCTCCATAGCTTCCAGCCCAAATAAATCATTAGTTATCCAGATATATTCTAAATTCATCTGCATAGGAGGGGGCCATTCATTACTTGAGAAAAAATATTTAGAGCAGCATGGAACACAGCTCAGAAAGTCTCATGCAAAAACTGTTCAATAGCCTACAACTTCTCTTACAAATAAAGGCCTTTAATGTATGAAAAAGGATGAGGACATCCTGGGTAATGTCCCAGATGACAGATTTTGACCACCTAATGTATTATCCCAAAATGCAATATCAAAAAAGCTGCAGTCTAGGCACTTGAGTTTATGGTACTGTGGTTTAAAAAAGAGAGACCTGCTGCCAGTATGTTCTTGGTGAAGAATGCACCTCCTCTCCTTGATCCTCCAGAGTCAAGCTCTTCAGGCCAGGCTGTAAGGCATGTCTGTTTTCCCAGAGAATGTGGACTGAACATGGTTAGAAGTTAGGAAAGAGGAAAGGTAGGTAAGTTCATTTTAATGAGTTGGAGGATTTCATTGATGGCCATTTTGGACTGCTGCTTTCATTAAATGTCCACACAATTATCGTTCTGTGCCACGGGCAAAGGACATGCACTTTGATAATCATGATTAAATAAGCAGCTTTTACCTTCTGGCAATACCTTACCTCAAAAATATGCCCTAGGAGACCTGGATTCCTAGATTTCAGGGAATGTGTAGCCCTGTAATGTTTCAATGTGCTGTATGATATCTGACAAGTACAGGTCAAATTGTTCAGCAGAAGGAATAGTAAACAGTTAATCATGGAAGAACCCAAAACAAAATCCAGGATCCCAATGTAACTGAACTATAGGTGTGTTATGAAATTCATATCCAGATATGCATTTTGCAAATGCCCCCTATCTTTAAAATGGGCGAAATCAAAATTTGGACTATGAATATCCCAGGACTACAAAAAGCTACTGTAGAGATATAGCATGCTTAAAAGGTATCTGGTACCTAAACTGCTTCCCAGCATGAAATTCTGTTCATGGTGAAGTTTCTAAAGTTTCTGACTCTGTGGAAAGGCAGACTCAAGGTGGGTCAGAAACAGAGAGTAAGGAAAAGGGCATGAGTCCAAAGGTGTAAAAAACTATTGATGGATATGGCCTGCTGCCCAGCTTGCTTAAAAACAAGCAACTCATTGGAACTGTAACCATACAAGGATTTATCTGAGATAAAAGCTTTACAGGAATATGATGGGCCCACCTTTTCTCTATACTGATACATTACAAACGTATCTTCCCGATGGTAAATTACTGTGATAAAAAAGGACAGGAAATAAAAAGGCAGCATTCATATGTAAGAATATTTACAATGAAGTTGGCAAAACTCTGCTTCCTCCCACACTTAAGGACTGGTTTATATGCATAGATGCGATATCCTTTGAACAGCTGACATATAGAATGAATAATGAGTTGGCTAAATATCAGGAGATTTGAGAGGATTTCCATGCAACAGCAGCATGAATAAAGAGAATTAAATACATATCCTCAGCCACATAAGAGAAAACTCTTGTGTCTATTTATGCGCCAATGCGACTATATTTTTCTTAATCAAGAAAAATAATTAAATGTATTATGCAAATTGGCCCTTGTGTGCGCAATGCTGCTTCTGACCCATCTGTGGACACAAAAGGATCATTTGCACATTTTCATGTATCAGCACAAATTGGGGCTCATTTCTAGCCCACAGCATACTGTGACCGCATACTGCAACCATATGAGATCTAACAAATGAAGCAGGTAAAAGTCTTGTCTCTGGGTTAGCACTAAACCTAAACTATGGTAAGGGACTTTGTGCTGCTGCATGTGCTGTCCTTTGGAAGACATATCCTTTGGGATACTTATCTTTTCTGATCATTAAAGATCCCAAAGTTTTCCCACAAGAGCAGAGATATTTATGCCATCTACAATTTGGCCAAGACAATTTTGCTCACTGCTATAATTTCAAATGGATGAATTATTCTTCTCTTCTTGACCTAAATATATGTACCACTTTAAGCATAATTTTAAATGTGTTGTGTTTTTCACCAGAAGTAGCTCCATTTGTTTTATAGGTGTCTCCTGAACCTATAAAGCCCTACTCTTCCCTTAAAAAGTATGCACAAAGTCAAAGGGAATTATGTACATGTATCTGAAGAGAGAAAAAGTTTAGAATCCTGACTGAACTGATATATTGACTACACTATTCCCAGTGGAAACAGGAGATTCCAGTCATCTTAAATGTCAAGATAACCTAAATATTGCTGAATGATTTATTTAAATCCAAGAATGGAAAAATATCAGTATAATACAGTAAACTCAAAAAGGTATTGATATAGCTACTTCTATTGCTGCATGAGTAAGTTGACAGCATTTATCATTTTAGATAGAGAGCTATTATATAGCACTCTGCAATGATTAGCTCTTTACGTAATTCAATATTTGCCTCCCACAACAAAACATCTTCACTGATAATAGACTGCTGTATTATCTGCTCTGAAGGGGGGAAAGGAGATGAATGGGGAGAAATTATTTTTCTTTTGAGTTATAACTCACCGTAGGTACATTGTAGCAAGAATCTTCTTATAATAATTTATTTATCATGGAGGCTATATATCTAATTTATATATACAGCAATTTGCAGTAAGACAGAGCCTCTGAAACGCCATACCCAAACTGCCAAGGATGCAACTTCTCAATCTATTATTTTAATGAAATACCAAAGGAACTGTACCCAGTTAGACCTGCTGGGTAAGCATGATTAACACACAGGGTACTGCAGCCCAGGTCTAAGAGTGTGAGAATTGCGTTGAAAGAAAAAGGCAGGAGTGAAGATGCATTCAGGGTAAAGACAATTCAGCGAACATAGGGTGTCTCTACACTGCAATTAGACACCCGCAGCTGTCCTGTGCCAGCTGATTCAGGCTCATGGGGTTTGGGCTGCGGGGCTGTTTCACTGCAGTGTAGACTTCCAGACTCAGGCTAGAGCCCGCGGTCTAGGTCCCTGCAATGTGGGAGGGTCACAGAGCCCAGGCTCTAGCCCAAGTCGGGAAGTCTACACTGCAATGAAACAGCCCCGCAGCCCAAGCCCTGAGAGTCTGAGTCAGCTGGCAGAGGCCAGCAGCAGGTGTCTTAACTGCAGTGTAGACATACCTCCAAGAGAGGTCAGAAGGGCAGCTACCCTTGCAACGGTAACAGGGAGTACTCCCATGATTTATGTTAAGCACATTCATTCTTAAGTATTTTGCTGCATCTGCACCTTGATCCCTGGAGATTGTTCATGACGTCAGCTGTGCTGGAAGTCTGACTTCAAGACTTTAAAATGATAAATAAAATCCATATGCCAAAAGAATGCTTAGAACATCTAGAAAACTCTAGATTTTCTAAGATTTACATAGCGAGCAGATACCCACACAAACAAATTCATCCCAGGAGCAACTGAAATCAGCAGTTACATCAGAGTTTAATTTGACGAAGGGTGTTTACATGATTAGATCTGGTAAAATTACATTGTTCAAAAATCCATATTTAATTAAGTTTATAAAGCAGCTTAGTGATAAAGGAAGGGAAACCCGCCCCCTTCCCCCTCAGTCAGCTTCCTGGCTCTGATCAATCAATAACTTCTTAGCCAGGGAGGCTCATACAAAGCAGAGAGAAAGATGTGTGTCATTCTCATTATATTCTCTGAACATGTTACTACACACTAACTACCACAGCTTTTGTACCTTTATGGATCATCCTCTTCCGCGCCATCCCAACACACATATGCATGGATTGACTGCTTTGTGCAGTAAAATTATCAGGATTGTTCTCCAAAGGCTCTATCCTGCAGTCCTTGCTTGTTCTTACAGCATATTTTAATGCTGCAGCCTTCAACAGGATACATGGGTAAAGGCTACAGGATCAGGGCCGGCTCCAGGCACCAGCCAAGCAAGCTGGTGCTTGGGGCGGCAGATTGAACGAGGCGGCATTCCGCCCAATCCTAGAGTGGCACGGCCGCTTTTTTTGTTTGTTTGTTCCGCTCCGGCCGCCCTGTAGGGGGCGGCGGCACGGAGGACAGGAGCGCCCTGCAGCAAGCCCGGTAGGGCAGTCCTTGTCCTTCCCTCCCCGCCGACTGGAGCGGAGCCCTGCCAGCAGGCGGCGCAGCAGGGCGGGAGGGGCCGTGTGGCCGCGCCCCGCTGTAGCCCTGGTCGCCCCCCTTCTCTCTCTCTCCCGCCCGCTCCCTCTCCCTTCCCCCCCGGTAGCTGGTCCCCCTGCACCCGCGCTCCGGCCGCGCCGCAGGTTTTTTTTGTTTTTTTTTTGCTTTGCCGTTCTGGCTGCCCCGTTTTATTTTTATTTTTATTGCTTGGGGCGGCCAAAAAGCCAGAGCCGGCCCTTTTCAGGATCAGGCCCACAATCTCCAGTAAGCTGCCTCCTTGCTTGGCTTCATCTCAAGATCACAGCGGTAAGGTCTGGCAGGAGTTTATAGAATCTAAAAGGAACTCCCTGTGAGTCTAGGTTTCCCCAACAGGTGGTAGCACGTTTTATATCCTTTAAAATAATGAGTAACTAGATCCAGTGCATCCTCCATAATAGTAGGAGAGCAGCACCATGTCCAAATAGCAAGAATTTTCCATTGTCCAGCACAAGTGAGGAAAGACCCAGAGAACAACATGAAAAGCTCACTTAGTTTTGTTTTTACAAGCTGAAGGCCAACTTTGCCTATTTTGTTGGAATGTGATTGTTTCAACCTGTTTGTTTCACCTGTATGCTGGTGAGTCATCCACTTTGCCCATGACTCTCATAATTTTGCTTCAGCAAATTCCAAAGCAAATTCCATGTTATCAGCTTCTTAAGCTCAAATTTCTTTTGTATCCACACTTCAAAATTCTATGATTTATCTTGTAGAGATTTCCCTTGTAATACCCTAATCTTGGCATTGCCCTAATCTTGCCCTAAGAGATGTCCCTTGGCATGCCCTAATCTTGAGAAAAAAAATCCAAGAAAACTTTCTTGTATGAAGCAAACCTTATTAGCTCTTCTGTTTTCCCAAGTGATAGTCTTGGAGCGCGCAGAGACCAAAATGAGATCATAAAACTCTGTTTAGATATGCCCCTCCCCCCAAAAAGGAATAAAGCCTAGTCTATAACATTTAAGGTATTTCCCCCCCAAATTATGGCACTGTAGAAATCAGGCCATGGTCAGACAGATACCACAATACCAGTGACTGATTCACCAACTACATCTATAGCACTTAATGAGATAAACAGATACAGCCTTGAAGATGCTTTTAGCCTCCTAAGTAAAATGTACAGACTCTATTCACTGGGATGTATCAAACTCCAGATGCCACTCAATCTAGATCTCTTTCCAATTGCTGGAATACCTAATGGGCTTTGGGCACTGATTTACTAATATTAGATTGTCAGCAGATGCTCCATCACTGGCCTCCTCCCAGGACAACTTTAATGTCTCTGTAGCCGTGTAATTTTGAGCAATCACATGGAAGAAATCGAGGTTCTTCTTTAGTGGAGCATAAATATTAACAATGAATGTCTCCATGGCTATTACCCTTGACAGACTCACCTGCCATCAATATCCAGTTCAGCAGACACCACTTCTGTTCTCAAGATGTCCTCTACATAGAGTACACAATTAGTATACAATTGCTCAAAATATATTTGTTGAAACTTTTTTGATGAACAAGGCCATTATTTTGCAAAATGTGTCAATTTCAATGAAAATTCCCACAGAATGTCCACTACTACTGACATGTCATAATATGACAATGTAATAGTTGAAATAGACTATCTTATTTTAAAATAATTAAACAAAGCTGCTACTTACTGATGTTTCAATCAGCACTAAGGGCATGTTTACACTTACCTCCAGAGCGATTGATCCAGCGGGGGTCGATTTATCGCGTCTAGTGAAGACGTGATAAATTGACTGCCGAGCGCTCTCCCGTCAACTCCAGTACTCCACCAGATCAAGAAGCGTAGGCAGAGTCAACGGGGGGAGTGTCAGCAGTCGTACCGCAGTGAAGATACTGCGGTAAGTAGCTCTAAGTACGTTGACTTCAGCTATGCTATTTTCGACTTAGCTCGCCCCACCCCTCAGTGTAGACCAGGCCTAAGCAATGCCCTTAATTACTGTAGTAGTAGTAGTGCATAATATGAAATAATATAAAAAATAAAGGCATAAAAATGAATAACCCCATGAAATAAAATCCAAGTGAAATTTCAAAGTTCCAAAATGATTGATAATGTTAAAATTCCAAGATATAAATCTTGGTTCCCTGAGATATAATATTTGCTGGGTTGGCCATTAGTATAACCGGGGTTGAACTGTAGTAGAATTTTCATAGTTTTCCGATGACGATCTAGTCATAAAAAAATGCTTTGGTTTGTTTGCATGTTGAACCAAGGAAGGATACAAAGCCAGACATGTCTTCAAACCTCATCCCTTCCCAAAACAAAAACAAGGCATAACGCAAATAACCCTCACTTAACAATGGTGGTAAAAAAAATTAAACTAGACAAACACTTAGAGCTAGATTGTGACTTTAAGCACAACCCTGAGCATGAGTTAAGTTACACCAACCCCAGAGTAGTACTGGGAGACAATGAGACTAAGAGACATGAGTGTGGGTCACAGTTTCTCTGCATATGTCCCCTCCTTTATCTACATCTGAGTAAATGACTATTTATTTGGCGTATTGTTAACGATGTTCAAGGCACAAAGACCTCCCGGAAGTTGAATCATTTTGCAGTCCTCAACAATGTGTGTCATGGTTTGTGGCTGCCCATACTGACAGAGGACTGCCTCTAAAACGCCACTGAAATTGCACTGCAGCGTAAATTCCATGCCCGGTATGAAACCGGTTCAGAAGGCTCCATTGCCTTAAATCAATTGCAGTAAATCAAACCCAGGCTGAGGTTAAGGGACAAGATAATTATTTGTCACTTTCTCTGCAGACCAAGAAGAATGCCACATATCCTCTACTGTGGCAAACTTATCCACACCAAGCAACATCAGGGCACACGACCATGTGGTGGATTAATTAGCAGTAGATGTGGCATATCATGCAATTTCAAAGATCTTTGCTATGCTTTCTTATCTGCATACTGGACAGAGCAATATTGCAGAGAAGGTAGAGGAGTAAATTTAAGCGTGCCTGAAATAATACGCATGGTGGAATTAAGCTGTACATTGATCATCTTTGTGTGAGATGAGCGAGTCCATACTGGAGCACAATACTCTGCCTCTGAGAAACAGAGTGCCAAGGCTGAAGTGTGTAACCTTTGGGTGTGGGTTCCCCATGTCATTCTGGCCAGTTTTCCAAGCAGGTTTTTGCAGGTTTTGACCTTAGTCACGGTCTTTGGAAGATGGTCAAAACATGTGAGAGTTCTGTCCAACGTGATGCCTAGATAGACCAGGTGTGAATCATGCTTTATTCGCTGACCATTGAAAACCATATTCAGCTCCGTGTCCACTTGTGTGTGATGTAAGTGGGAGACACTCGACACAGTCTTACTTCCACGTGGTATCAGGCTCCGCAGACAACAATAATCGGCCATAACCACCATATCTGCATTCAGAACACTCAAGTATGTCAAAGGAGTGTGACTTAGTGCCAAGGCATATGTCGTCTGCATAAACAAACTTGCGAGACTCAGTATATGGTAGGTCATTCGAATAACGGTGGAGACAATACTATTTACTATATAAATTACTATGCACCCAACACTGGTCTCAGCTGCTTTGGCCAGCAAGTAAGGGAGATGGAGCTAAGGCTCCACTTATTTCTTGCCCACTTGCTTTGGGGAGGGAATACGCAGGTGAGTAGTCAATTTTACCCCTATGGGCCTGGAGCCAAGAAGCCCCCATATAAGTGTAGAGGGGAAGTTCTTCAACCCTTGTGCAGGCCCGAGGTCCAAGTCATAATCTTGTCCTTAAATAAGCAAGTCATACCAATGAGTGAGAACTAAGAGTATCCAAGAACCTTCGTGTCTCATAGAGAATCTGCTATTGAAACAGAAGCCCAAAATCTCAGATCTAGGTGCTTATCAACTCTAGGACTGTGTCTACGCTAGCCTTTTTTGAAAAAAAGTTCCCATGGTTTGCAGCTCTATTAGTGGGAACCCTAGAATATGCAAGTCTCCTGCAACCAATGGCATTAACATCGTATCACCTAACCCTGCTTGGAACAAGTCCAAAACAAACCTGCCTATGGCCAAAAGAGTTTTCTCTACATCAGAGATCCCATCATTGTTACCACTGGCCTGATCTGTATTGGTGTTCACAATGGTGGAAAAATTCTGCTGAAGGACTTTAGTGTATACAAAGTCTACGAAAGGAAACAGAATCTGGGGAGCTTAAAAAATTTTTGAGACAGAATTTAAGGCCAGAAGGGACCACTAGATCACCTAGTTTGACCTCCTGTATATCACAGACCACCAGTACCATCCCACCTCACATACTAAACCCAACAATGGAAATGAGTCAAAAGTAAACGAAACCCCCAGGAGACTAGACTATTATGTGCCACAGGCAGAGATTGGGGGGGAGGGGAGAGAGGGGTACTGGAGTACACCAGTGCTTGAAGCCCCTGCAATAGCAGGGAAATGTTTAAATGTTTAAATGATATACACCTCTACCCCGATATAACACTGTCCTCGGGAGTCAAAAAAATCTTACCGCGTTATAGGTAATAGGCCATATGCTGTAGAGGAAGGTGAAAAAAACCTGAAGTCACTGCCAATCTGACCTGGGGGGAAATTACTTTCTAATCCCACATATGGTGATCAGTTAGACGCTGAGCATATGTGCACCTGAGAGAGAGAGAACACTCGGTGCCATCTCAGAGCCCTGCCATCCTCCCCATGTCCTATCTCCAGCCACAGCCATTCCCAATGCTTCAAAAGAGGGAGATAAAAGAACCTTTCAGAATACTGCTGGTGGCCAGCTGACACACTGAAGCATGAGCTTTCGGAACATGAAGACCTAGACCAGAAGTGAGCCACTTTCTGTTGAACCCTATCCCCCACCAACACGAGCAAGCCCATCATACAATTGCACTCATCAATTTGTCCATTTCTCTCTTTAAAATAATTAAATTGTTTGCCCCCCACAACTCCTATTGGGAGACTTTCCAGAACCTCACCCCTCTGACGGTTAGAAACCTTTTTCTAATTTCCATCCTAAAATTTGTTCATGACTAGTTTATATCCATTTGTTCTTGTGCCAACATTGTCCGTTAGCTTAACTAGCTCTTCACCTCCCTGAATGTATTTATAGAGTGCAATCATATCCCCTCACAACCTCCTTTTTGTAAGCCTAAACAACGCACACTCTTCCAGTCTCCACTCATAATATAAGCCCTCCATTCCCCTGATCATCCTAGTAGCTCTTTGCAGCACCTGTTCCAGTTTGAATTCATATTTCTTAAACATGGGTGACCAGAATGATACACAGTATTCCAAGTGAGGTCCTACCAATGCCTTGTACAGTGGCATTCATACTTTTCTCTCTCTACTGGAAATGCCTTGCCTAAATCATCATAGGATTGCATTGTCATTTTCATAGCTGCATCACATTGGTGGCTCATAGTCATCCTGTGAGCAACCAACACACCAAGGTTTCTCTCCTCCTCTGGCGCTTCTCCCAGCTTGTAGAAGAAATTCTTATTGGAGCCTCGGTGCATGACCACGCACTTTGTACTATTGAATTTCATCCATTTCTGATATTCCAGTCTTCAACGTCATCCAGCTCTGCCTATATAATATTCTGATTCTTCTCTGTATTGCCAATACCTCCCAACTTTATCAGCAAATTTCATTAGCGCACACTTATTTTTTGTGCCAAGATCATGAATTAAAATATTAAACTCAGGTCGTCTTCTCCCAAGACAGTGAAAGAGGAAGTGACTTAACAGTTTTGTTTTGTTTTTTAATATTTTCATAATTTTAAAGTGGGCATGTAGCCAGTTGATATTTTGGGATCTCTGTTTGTTATATATAACAGTTTGTTAAGGAGTATTTTTGTTCTCCTTTCAGGGAATTCAGAGTCATGGCTGAAACTCCAGAATTGCAAGGGTCTCCAAACATTTGGAGAAACAGTTCAGAATCTGTGTTGCAATGCCTAAGAACATTGCTAGGGTGACTTACGGACAGGATTTAAATCTCAATTCTGAATTTCCTGGCTTTTCTCAGCTGACATCGGCACTTAATGTTATTTCCACATAGGGAAAGGCAGATGTGTGTGTAAGAGAGAAAAATATTGCTTTGTTTTCTTGTCTATTTCTTTGCAGAAAGTGTCCTTTGTGAAACCTTTGTCAAAATGGATTCATGTTTGTTTTTGAGGGATGCAATACAAATGCTCTCAGCTAGTTATCAAGACATTTCATAATCTAAATATTCTCAAACGTACACAATGCAGATAGTTTCAATGTCTTACAAACATCCATAAAAAGGAGGGAGGAATATGGAATCTGAATCACTTACGAATAGTCTCTAAATTAAATTCAAATAAGTTGTGTGAGACAGAGCTATCTAGGAGCTAAAGCACTCAGACACTAGTGACTTGTGATCTGTTTCAGACTCTACCATGAATTTCTTGTGTGACTTTTGGGAAATCACTGTTTCTCTTTTTGTCACTATCCCCCTCTGAAAAATGCAGGTATTTCCCCACTTCTGTGTGTGTGTGTGTGTGTGTGTCTGCAAACATACAAAAGTACAAGATATTAAGGACAATAAAAACTAGAGAGAATATTTTTACGTAGTAAACAAAAATAAATTAAAGACTACAGGTAATTGTTGTCTGCTACCTGATCTTCATATTGCCACTTATAGATAAATGTCTTCACACTCGCAGCCCTACTTTAAACTAGTTGGTATAAACTCTGGGACAATATGAAGCTTTCAGACATTAATGGGTCAGAAAGCTCTTTAAGGCAGAGCGCACATATCAACTTTGTTAATTGAAAAGGTGACGTCATTGGAGTGATTTATGAGAGGCAATGATGATGTTTAGATTAGGGAAAATTTACTAGAGATGGCCAAAGTAAACTTTATGGCCCTTGTTTGGGATACTTCAGTTTATGAAGCTGTCATTTAAAAGAGCCATTAGAAATAAACAGATATGTGGGGGTATAATCTCTTAACTTAAAAAAAAAAAAAAAAGCATACACAATTGGCACAGCTGTGCTTCTTGATTCTCTGACCAACTTCCCCCTCTAAATTGGAAAATTCTTTATGTAGCTTTTTGATTAAAATAAAATAAAATTATAAAAGCATATGTATCTATGGCCAAATCTGGAAGTAGCATAGGTTTTTGATGAACACAATTAAGTGACCTTTACCAGAAAAGGTAATAGAGATACATCGTATAGTCAGCAAGCTTCCCAGCAATTGACATGATCTGCACCCTGCTCAGTGAATTAAACATTAGGGATACTTTAAATTATTGTTGCAGTACAAAATAAAATGTACATTTTGTGGATTTTTTTTTTTAAAACTGGGCATTTGCCTTTTTGAGTATATGATATACTTTATATTTATGACCTTGGCCTGACTTGACAGCAAAGAGAAAACGTCTTTTAATCTGCCATACCTGAAAACTTTGGTGCCTTCCTAGTTTTCTTTGAGGGATAACACAGCACAACTGGTCACACCCTGGGAAACAGAATGTACGGAAATAGATCCAAGAACAGAAGAAACCAGTAGCATCCAGCTGCAGCACAAAGGACATAAGCTAGCCCAACAGTTGATACCAGAGACTGGCAACAAGAATTATTTTAAATATAACGAGCTGGACACTTTCCCCATGTGCATAAACTTTACTTGTTAACACAGAAAAGTATTTCTATGTAGAAGCTGGTATCCACTTGAAATCCCTCCTTCAGTGATAAAGACTGATACAACCCACAGGTAAAAGTTTTAAAGGGGTTACATTTACACTGTCAATGAGCAAAATCAATGCTCTCTTAAAGGACATAGCCTGTGCTGAATGCTGTATGCCACAGCTTGACATATAAAGTGAAAAACCTACATAGAAACAGCTTAAAATGTATCATCATCATCATCAACTACGAACAATTTTCAGATATTGTTGCCTCTAAAGAAACCCAGTGCGGACTTGAAGCACCAGGACATAAAAGAAAAATGAATAGTCATGATAAATATTCAGAAGACCAAAATTACAATCAAGAGAAATGTGGAAGTACAAAAAACCACAGTGGCTGCAAAAAAAACCCAACAAGCTGCAAAGGATCACATCTGCTTGGGCCAAATGATGCCTACTGTTCCAAAGCAAGAAAATGGGCTAAGAGAAGAACGAGGTCTAGGTGGAGTAGCTTTGGAATGCTGATCTAGTTCACGGAACAGCAGAAACACAGGACAGGGAGCAAGGAACTCCTGCATATTAACACAAACTGGGTGATCGTCTGGGGAAATTAAAAAGTAGATTACTTGGAAGTCCTGGCAGCAACCACCTGCTTAGATTTGGCACCCAGGCTGAAATATCTTCACCACCATTATGCTAAAGCAATTATGATGTTAAATAAGACTCAAGAGAGTTGACAAAAGATTTCAGAAATACTACAAACAAAAAAGCATGCAAAACATACTCTTGGGAAACATTGATTTTAAATTTCCAGTAATATGGGGACCACGAAATACATATAATTTGAAGCAACATCTCTTTGTACTGTAAGGACATTGCAGAAAATACAGCATAAATAATTGTCATTCACATTACTGAAATAAATAAACAAATAAATAAATAAATAAAATACTGTAAGGTCCTGAGATCTAAAGGATAAGTGTAAATATATATATATATATATATTTTTTTTT
>NW_020664463.1:4501196-4630531 GCF_002925995.2 Terrapene triunguis | reverse complement strand
TAAAACAACCACCACCAGTGTCATACAGTGATGTTCACTGATATGTTAACAGACACACAGAAGTTTTAGGAGTATGCACATCAAGTATTAAAAAAAGCAAGCATTGGGTTCCTGGTGCTGCATGTCAGTCCCTCAAAGTCTGAGGCACTGTAATGACATTTTAATTCATTAAAACTTATACATAAAATACAGAATTGGTCAAAAATGTTTAACATTTTTTGTAAATAAAAAATATCAACAATTTTGTCAAAATTTAGAATTTTTGAAAAATTCCATCCTGTCCTTGGTGAGCAGTGGGACCACACAGAGTAGAAGGTGTAAATGTTGTGGATGATGAAATGGAAACATTTTTCTATTATTAATTATTATTATTATTTTCTGAATGGCTATATACAGTAAATGCAACAAATTATTTATTACACCAAGTCCAGTGTATACTGAATTATGTTAATAGCTGAATGACCAAAAATATTCACACCATTTTTTTTTTCCCTTTTCTGGAAGTGGATGACAGACAAACCCAGTCCTGAAAATCCCCAACTGCTAGGTTTGATAATGGTTAGCATAATAATAGAATCAAACCACCACATTGAGTAATTTTGGTTCCTTGGCATCCATTTAAGACAACTGCTTAAGTCAAGGACTAATTGCTGAAAGCAGAAGCCCTCTATTTTTAGGATGATGATTGTTTTGGTTTTCTTACCATTGGAGCTCTAAGACCCAAAATCAGTCCTGGCATAAGTAAGCACAATTCCCCTTGAAGTCAATGCTTAAACCAGTGCTGAATTTCTATCCAATATCCATATTAACCACTCAGTGATCAGCTAGCCCATAGCTGATCACTAACCATGCTTCTCATGTTATGGTATTAGTGGAAAAAGCTTTACTAAATATTTCTCAAACAGGAATCAAATAATATGAAGAGCCTTTAGGTTGAATATCAGGAAAAACTTCCCCAAATTGAGGTATCGTAGGCCTAAGAGAAGTGGTGGAAGATTTAATGACCAAACCATTAGAAAAAGGAGGGAACAATCCTGAAGCTCTGTAAATGTTTTGATTAGGTTTTTCCAGCTCTAAAATCCATTATTAGTGTTAGGAAATGTAACCAGATTCAAGATGATTGGTCAGCTATTGAAAGCATTGGTGAGTTAGGTCTCTGGTGGCAGTTATGCAGTGAGATCTCAAAAGCCTCTCTCAAGGCCCCAGTAAAGTAATTGTAAGTGATACTGTCTGTCTGACTGAGTAACCTTTACAAGAAAAGTTAACAAAGGTAGGATTGGAAGAGTTAAAAAATATTTCTGAATGGAGAAAATTAACTGAGAATGAAGGAGGTAAAGAAAGGTTATAATGTGGTTTATGCTTTCGTTCAATAAATAGATTGCATCACACATACTCACAGGCAGAGAAAACAACAACTTTCGGGATATGTCTGGGACCAAAAAATAACCAAGGGAACTAGTTGGACACAGGACTTGCAGCCTGTCCTGAACTCACTTGAATAATGCAAATTCCTCACCCCACGACTGAGTGTTCCATTCTGCTTCAGAATTCCCAGCTATGGGTTGTAACATTCTGAAGCATAGAAGTTCTGAAGTATGACGTATTATTGGGTGTGCTCATCAGCAGGCCAGAAGCCAAAACAGTTTTCCAGTTCACTTCTAGTTCTAGAAAGTGTTGGAATATAAGCTTTGTGAATTCACTAAGAAAGATCTGGGCATCCTGAAGCTCTGTCTTTTCCAACAAGAACCGTGGAAGATGGTGTAATAGCATGGATTTATTTGAAGTGATGCAACTTAACATTTGTGGTTTACTGAGCAAATATGTTGTTTAAAAAGTGCATAAAATGATTTCCACACAGCACTATAAATAGGATTAGAGAAGTTAGTGATCTTCCTGCAGTTGCAGGCTATTGTCCTCTACAGGAGGCTGTATAAGATATTAAACTGATTTTTACCAAAAGGCTGAGCAACAGCAATGCCCTGCTGTACTTCACTCTTCCACAAGAGTTCTTAAAATTTATCTCTTAACCAGAATTTTTAAATAGGCAAGTGTTAAAACCCCAAAATTATGTTAGTGCACCATAACAACCAATATCCCACAGACACGGATAAGTAGCACTTGGCATTTATGTTTAAAGCACAATATAGATGTTACCTAATTTAGCCTCACAACAGAAAGATGAAGTGACTTTCTGAAGGACATGCAGCAAATCACTTGCAAAACCAGGATTAGAACCTCCTTGCACCCAATCTTGTGAATTTAGGAAATTCATAGTTATGATGGAATGGTTACAAATTCTCTCTCTCTCTCTCTCTCTCTCTCTCATCTCCCCTCCCTTCCCCACCCCACTCCAAAAAAGTGGCCAAACAACATTCCACTAAGCTTTCCAAACAAATGACCTTTGCCGTGAGAATAAAGTGGAATTTCAGCCCAACCACCAGTTGTCTCAGTTATAAACATCTGAAAAGAGGCGCTACTGACAAAAGAGCTTCTTCAATCATAACTGATGGGAAAACTTTTCAATTGCTTCCAGGCTGAAACTTTACGTGCAATGGGCCATATCCTCAGCCACGGTAAACTGACATAGCTCCAGTGTTTCGGCTAACAGAACCTCTATGGCCAATCTATATACTACTCCAGAGCACTGTATACAATGGAAGCGCTGCGGACATCCCGTAGCTGTGAATGTTAAAGTATGATAAACAAGGCTAAATTTTCTGCTTCATATATCTTCCTCACTGTTCAATGAGAAGCATTCTTCTTACTCGACCACACTTCGTACACTAGAATTAATACACTAACACATTAAGCCATTGGTGTCAATGAACTCTTTGCTACAGCTGCACCCATTTAAAAGAGCAGCTGTTCAAGAAATAAAAGAACATTCTCTTCATCAAACCACAAAACTTTCAGAAACCTAAGTGACAAATCTTACTAAATTAATATTTATTAGTGACTTGAAAGGCTCCTCCTCAGATTCCCAGTGTTTTGCTCCAGACCTAAAATCATCTTCCCCACGCAGAGTTACTCATTCTTGTGACTGTCAAGACCTCCCTGAGCAGCTGCTTTTGTCAGATTTATTATTGCTTTTATTCTGGTAGCATTTATAATGTCCTAAGCACTGACCACATACACAGCAAAGCACAGTCCCTGCTCCAAATGGTTACAAAATGCAAGGTGTTCCTCATGGGCTGAATCCCTTATGCCCACATGGAGCCCCCGCTGATCTCACCCTGTAGAATCAGGGCCTAACACAACATTGTTTCGAAGGACAGTTTTAATATGAGCATCTGGATTTTGCAAACAAGAGTTTTCATTTTTTCTCTTGATTGCTTGTTTGAGAGATCTGCAGTTTCTCAGAGTCCTCTGATGTTTCTGAACTTGGAGTCATTCCTCCAGCCTCTCTCTCTCTCTCTCAGGTTCCAAGTTGACTATCCTATTGTACAGAGGAGCTCTGTGAATATCCAGCTCCATGAATACCAGCTTTGCATAAAGCTATGCAAAGATTTAAACTGTGCCAGAAATGTATTAGAGCCTGTGTCTTCAGAGTAGGTCCTTTACAATTACACTGATCATGAGCGCACTTAACTAAGTCTTTTTTAATGTTTGGAAAGTGCTTTGCAATCATTATAAGAAAGGAAGTATGAAAGCCAAAAGCAAGTTATTGTTAATTCTGTTAAAAATAATTTTGTTCAAATAAATTTCATAGTTGATTGAAGAGGTATTGTTTGGTCCTAAAAGATGTATTTCAGACACTTTGCTTCCTTCCCGGTACCTGCAGAAGAGCTCTGTGTAGCTTGAAAGTTTGTACCTTTCACCAACAGAAGTTGGTCCAACAAAAAAATATTACCACACTTATCTTGTCCATTTCAAGTTTGTAAGTTATGGATATATGGTGAAAGCCTGGACCAAGTCTGTGGTCCTTAATCAAGCAAGACTCCCTTTCAACCCACTGAGGTCAATGGGAGCTTTGCTTAAGGACTGCAGAATTAGATGCATGCGCATGGGGCTCTCTTTGAAGTCAGTGGGAGCTGTGTATGGATTTAAGGACAGATTCTGGAGTAGTGTTATTTTGGGTTTTTTTCCTGGAGATCATCCAGTGACAACATATGGAGAATAGGACACAGATTACCAAAAGAAGAAATTGTTCCTGAGAGAAGAAACAAACAACAACAACAAAAAACTATTCTCTAGTGCTATAGATGGCTCAGGAACTGGACGCCTGAACACTGCTTGAGAAAGATTTTCACCAATGAATAGCTTTTGGATTTATAATCAGCATTATTTTTTGAAAGGGGAGTTTACACAGTATCTGTTCTATTCTATCTAAATGTTACACAAGTGATTTAGGATATTGATATCTAATGCTTGTCATTAATATGTAAAAAGCTTTTTAAGGAGGGAACATAGAGCAGTGGTGAGTATCTGTTAAGCAGTTCCATCTGCTGAAGCCACTGGTCCAAGCGGCCTCTGTGTAATTTGAATCACTTTCCAACCACATTCTTTGCCCTGCTAGCCAAAAATAAATACAAGATGTGCTCACATTTGGACACAAATTCAAAGGACTAGAAATTATTATTTAGACATCATGATGAGCAGCAGTAAATATGCTTCTCAAATATAACCCCTTTCCCCAACCCTTCAGATAAACATCAGAGCAGAAGGATTTCTTTTAATATTTCACCCAGGACCATGGAAAGAGGCACATAATACACCAAACAGCAAGTGATCAAGCAGTATCAGAGTAAAGCAGAATACCCCCTCTCCGATCCCCCCCCCTTCCTCACAAATGGGTAATGCATCTGGAGGAGAGAGAGGAGGTGGGAAAAAATGAACAAGTGATTATATCAGGGCTAAATTCCAAGTCTGAGCTCAGTGTTGTTCTCCAACATGTAGGAGGCACATATCGCTGGGTAAAATAGGCTACTGCATTTGCACACAAAAGGAGCAGTAGCTGACTTTTAGAAGATCCATGGTCAAATGTACTAGGCAGGGGAAGGACTGATTCAAGCACAGTAATACCCAGACCCTTTAGTACGGAATGGGTTTATGCACACCCTCCCTCCTTCACCCACTGAGTATCACTGCTCAGGGCCATTCATTTCACATGGGTCTGTTTTGGATTATGGGAAGAGAATGTACCTGATTCAACAAGCCCCCAAATCTTTCTCTACAGAGCTCAGCAGTGGGTTCCCCCGGTCCCTCTTCCTCATTTTGGAAAGCACATTGTAATGACACAAGTGTCATAATAAATTAATGGGAAAATAATATTTTACACTTCTACAGCACCATTCATCCTCAAGTATCCCAAAGGCCCTGAAAAATTATACCTACAGCAGCTGCCAATAAAAATGGTCACTGGTTTGAAAGATAATACTGCATCTAACAGAGTTACCCATATAGACCTAGGGAATACCATTGGAACCAGGTCAATCTTTCAAACATACAGCCCCACTGCAATTGAGTCACCTTTTGCAACCCCCTAAAAGTCTAACTGTGTAAAAACAAGATATGCAATGAAATTATGCTAGTTGAATTCATACAAATAGCAGAAATGGACAGAAAGGACTGCTTATTGGGATAATGCTTCAAAGGCGTTTGTAGATTGTCCTTGGATTAACAGAAGCCCCAAGTTACTTCAGTTAAGTTGAATTACCCCACAAAATACTGGCCCTCCACATACTGCTGCAAATGGAATGTTTAGGATGGTAAATGTATTAGTAGTAGTACCAGTAGTGCCCAATTGAGACTGGAGTCCATTGGCTAGAGACTCTAGAGACACACCCTAAGAGACCGTCCTTGACCCAAAATGCTCACAGTCTAAACAGATAAAACAAAGTGTAGAAGAAAAGATATGTATACTATGTCCCCATTCTCCAAAGAGCTAATGCATTCAGTCCTACTTAGTTGTCTGGTTAGACAACGGTACCAATCCATTGTTGTAATCAGCAGATTACATGTGATTTTTAGTCTTTGTACATGAACTTTGAGGCACAATACTCTTTCAAGGGCCCTCTTTCCGCTACATCAAAAACAAAAGTCTATTAAAAAAAAAATCTGTTTCTACATCTTAATTCTAGTCAGGAACAATCATCTTTAGCGAAGTGTAAATGCTGTGAACCTTTAACTTGAGTATTCTTTCTCCAATTCATGTATTTTTCAAGCAGTCGTTACAATCCCAGTTCCAACAGAATCATGTTGACAGCATGTTTGGACCAGGATGTGAGCCATTTGAAAACTTTTAGGGAAGATTTTCAGGCTTTCTTCATTAATTTATTTGTTTGTTTTGTTTTTGTTTAAATTAATTCTTCCGGGCTAGCACACTCCAGAGAGTCCGAGAAGTCTGGCAGAGGCTCATCCCTTTGATCAAGTCTTCCAGAGACTCAGCTGGAGAGAGAAGCACTTTCATTGTGAGGACAGAGGCATCAGCCTGTTAAAGGACTAGAAGGACAATCCAGTCAACCTCCATTTTTCAAAATGGTCTTTTTAAAATGGGATTGATTTTTTACTGTTTTTAACAAATTAAAAACAAACAGCATGTGTCATGTTTAAGACCACCATTGTCACCGGCTCATAGAATGTGTACTCCATTATTCCTGCTATTTGACATGTTTTCTCCCTTTCCCTAAGACATTCTTTCCACCGGACTCGGAATGGAATGAACATAAAACAGGCATTTTAAAAAAAGCAATTACTCAGAAATAATAACAGACAGACACAACCCTAGTAATTTATGTTGGCATAAAACAAATTAGTGGAATTTAGCACATAGCCTGATGAAATGACTACTTCTCGCCAAAGAATTAACTATCTTCACAGACAAAAAAACTTTGTTAAAGTAGAGCTAAGGTTAAAAAGTGGGTTTCTGTGAAGTTCAGCTAATACCCAAAAACAATATTACACTCTCTTTAAAAAATTCAACACCTCTTCAAAAACCTAAATGTTAGAATGGCTAAAAATGAAAAGCTAACTGATCCAACCAGCTACTCACAGGTCTCTCAACCACCCCAACCCACTCCACCCATCCAATTTCCATTCAATCAAAAGAACAATATATATTTTATTAAATGCACAGTGAAGATTTCAAATGGAATACCATCCCAGGATACATTAAGGTATGTCAGAGGTCTAGAAGTTCTGAAAGGGCAATTTGTTGGAAGAGTAGAAGGATATTTTTATGAATGACTGATCTGTTTAGTGTTCTGAAGTGCCCTGATTATATGGTTTAAGTACGTATTTAGAACTTGTAAGTTTACATTTATATTTAGTAGATTGCATAGCAACTAATATGTCATTTTTGGTGGTTAGCCATGCTGTAGCCATGCTAGGGTTATAATATTCTAGAAATGGCTCTTTTGAGTAAGAGGTGGATTTAATAAGCTCTTAGTCATTTGTTATTTTGACCAGCACAACTGTGGAACAGTTCAAATCAAATGGATCACGGGGGCTAGGATCTAGTCCACTGACTGTATGTTGGAGTAATACTTACCCACGCCTAGCTCTATGAAACCAACTTAGATGGCATGAGTTTCTAACAAATTGCATTTCCAGAGCTGCGCTGACACTACATATGAGGCTGGTGCCCAAACAAGAGGAAGTGAATGAAAGACAGGTTGTCTTCTGTTCCAAAATAAATAATACTTTTTATTTCTTAAGTGCTGTAATCCGGAGGCAGGAGAGTGCTGCACAAGGAAACTAAAGAAAGAGGATTTCAAAAGGCAACATGGCCCTATAATTAAACTGAAGAAGTATAAATAATAATGCTATCTTGCACTTGTACAGTACTTTTCATTAGTTGATTTAAAAAGGAGAATAACCATGGTCATCTCTGTTTTACAAATTAGAAAACCAAGGCACAGAAAGGCTAAGACGCAGATTTTAAAGCTATTTAGAGGTTGCTGGACTCAGCATGACAATGCCTAACTCATTTAGGAGCCTAAATGCCATCTTCAAAAAAGAATTAGGCACTTAGGAGTCTAAATTCTATCAACAGTTGATGGGATTTAGACTTGTAAGTGTCTAAATCTCTTGAAAAAAATTAGGTTCCTAAATCAGTTCGGCATTGTGATACTGAGTGCAGCAACCTCTAAATACCTATAGCCTTTAATTTATTTTTGTTTACTATGTAAAAATATTCTTTCTAGTTTTTAATGTCCTTAATATTGGATACTTGTGTGCGTTTGTGACAAAAAGAGGGGATAGTGACAAAAAGAGAAACAGTGATTTCCCAAAAGTCACAAGAAATTCATGGTAGAGTCTGAAACAGATCACAAGTCACTAGTGTCTGAGTGCTTTAGGTCCTAGATAACTCTATCTCACACAACTTATTTGAATTTAATTTAGAGGCTATTTGTAAGTGATTCAGATTCCATATTCCTCCCTCCTTTTAATGGAAGTTTGTAAGACGTTGAAACTACCTGCATTGTGTAGCTTTAAAAATCTGGGCCTAAGGGGCTTACCCAGGGTCACATAGTGAGTCAATTGAAGAGTCATGCCTCCCTCCACCTAGTCCAATCTCTACTCAGTGAGTCACACTATCTCCCTTTACAAAGAATCAAGGAAGTCTAGAGATGAGTCAGGACCTGGAGATGAACATCCCCAAACTCCTAGCAGGAATGGAGTAAATATGCTTCAAAAGTCTGGTACATTTTTTGGCTTGAGCCCATCCTAAACAAACACAATTTACAAATCCACAAAACACAAATTGACAAAGGAAACTGTTTTTCAGACTCCCCTTTAAGGATGCCAGCAATCGACGTTCACCATGTTAGGCCTCAATCCAGGAAGGTGCTGAGTTCTTTGAACCCCATTCAGCAACACACTTGAGCATGTGATGAACTTTAAGCAAGTGAGTATAGTCACATGCTTAAAAGTACCCAGCTGAATCAGGGCCTGCATATACTAAGGAAACATTCTCCACATTACATGTTGCAGTGAAAACTGGTTTTAGTTACACTGAGAGCTTGTCTACCGGAACATTTATTATACAGGAAGCTGGGGCGTGAATGTACCCTGCGCTAGCCTGCCTGTGGAGCCTGCTGATGCTTAGTAACAGTTTGTTAATGAGCTTTGATTTAGTCCCATTTCAAAGAGGACCATATCAAAGCACATTAATGAACTGTTAATGTGTGTCAGCAGGGACAGTTAGAGCATAGCAGGCTAGTGTGGATAGATTGACACCTCACCTTGCCGCAAACGATATGTTTGTGTAAGCAAGCCCTGAGTTATGAGCCACTGAAAATCACACTTGGGGCACATGCAGTACATTCTGAGTGGGGTTACATAGGAACGGCCATACTGGGTAAATCCTCTCTCCAACGGTGACCAAAATCAGATGTTTGAGAGGATGGTGTAAGAGACCCCTTAGTAGGCAGATGTGGGATAATCTGCCCTCTATTAAAGTCTCATCCTAATCCCTTAATAGTTAGAGATTAGATTATCCATGAAGAAGAAGTTACTCACCTTGTGCAGTAACGATGGTTCTTTGAGATGTGTCCCTCTGGGTGCTCCACTGTAGGCGTGTTTGTGTCCCTGCGCTGCTGATCGGAGAACTACGGTAGCAGCATCTGATAGACTCGCACATGCGCTGTTTGTCCTTGTGCATGAGCTAACCGCCCTCAGCTCTTTCTCTACACAGAGCCATTGACCAGAAGAAGAGGGAAGGAGGTCAGGTAGCGGGGCACCACAGGAACACGCATCTCAAAGAACCATCGTAACTGCACAAGGTGAGTAACTTCTTCAAGTAGTGTCCCTATGGATGCTCCACTGTAGTTGACTCCTGAGCAATATCCCTTTCAGAAGGCTGCAACTTCAGAAGTCGGATCAGTTACAGATGACAGTACTGTGGAGCCAAAGATGGCATCAGAGGCGGAGTCCCCAATGATCACAATGTTCTGTTGAAATGTGAACTGATTCACAGATCTCTGAGATGGGGACATTCCTGAAGAAGGCAACGGATGAGATCAATCTTGTGAAGTGTATATGAATAGTATCTGGAGGGGTCATATTGCGAACTTGGTAACATTATCTGATACCGTTCGAGACCCACTTGGAAAGTCTTTGGACTGATATTGCTGAGCCCTTGAATCTATCCGCAATGGGGGGAAAAGCCTTGGGGACTTCTGAAGACCTTCATCCTGTCCAGGTAAAGGCTAGGACTAGGGAAAGGGAATTGGGGTTTTGGGAAAAGATTTACTATACACCTCTTTTAGTGGTTGGGTGTGATAGCACTGAGTATCACTCTTCTAGCTGGTGGAAGGCTGTTATAGCCACCAGGTAGACTCAGAGAGCTGAGAGATAGTCCTGATCTTTTTAGGGCCAGTACATAATCTAAGATCTGTGGGAGAGTCTCGGATGTTGGGGAGATGTTGGGAAGTACACCAAATATGAAACCTGGACCATTTTTGGAGGTAAGTGCAGCATGTTGAGGATTTTCTACTGTGTAGTGTCTTGTACCTCCTTCGAACAGTTCTCTAGTGTCAGAGCCATGAAGGAGCCACACCTTGGGGCAAAAAATCCCCAGGTTGGGATGTAGGGTCCATCCTCTGTTCTGTGAGAAGAGGTACAGAGTGGATTGGCAGGCATGTTGTCAGGGCCGGCTCCAGGCACCAGCTGAGCAAGCTGGTGCTTGGGGCGACAGATTGTTCGAGGCGGCATTCTGCCCAATCCTAGGGAGGCACGGCCGCTTTTGTGTGTGTGTGTGTGTGTGTTCCGCTCCGGCTGCCCTGTAGGGGGCGGCGGCGGCGAACCAGAGCGCCCTGCAGGGCAGTCCTCTTCCTTCCTTCCCCGCCGACGGGAGCGGAGCCATCGCGGCAGGCGGCGGCGCAGCGGGAGGGGCCGCGTGGCAGCGCCCCTGCTGTAGCCCTGGCCGCCCCCTTCTCTCCCCCTCCCCCAGCTGGTCCCCCTGCACCCGCGCTCCGGCCACGCCGCAGGTTTTTTTCTTTTTTTTTTTTTTCTCGCGTTGGCCCGCTGGGGCCCCCCCGTTTTTTTTTTTTTTGCTTGGGGTGGCCAAAAAGCCAGTGCCGGCCCTGCATGTTGTGAGCTGTGACATGTAAGGGTACCAGGTCTGTCGCAACAAAATGGAAGCGATCAGTATAATTTGTGCTCCTTCCCTTTTTAGTTTCTATAAGACTTTTGACAGTAGAGGAAAAGGAGGAAAGGCATAAAAAAGGTCCCTGCCCCAGGTGATGAGAGCGTCGCACAGGAAGTGCTATCCTATCCCTGCTCTGGAGGAGTAGAGTGGACATTTCTTGTTCAGATAAGCGGCAAACAAGTCTGGGATCAGCATCCCCCACCGCCTGAATAGACTGTGAAGTACTACTGGGTCTAACTCCCACTCATGGTCATGTGGAAATTTGCAACTGAGACTGTCCACTATCGAGTTTTATGTGCCTGGGAGGTAGGCTGCTGAGAGTGTGACATCGTGGAAGATACACTAGTTCCATGGCCTCATCGCTTCTGTGCAGAGGGTGACTGAGCTGCCCCTTGTCGATTGATGTAGAACATGCAGGCAATGTGGTCTGTTAGGACTCTCATGTGATCCTTTCATCAATGAGAGGAAGTGGGCGCAGGCATTCCTGACTGGCCTTAGCTCAAGGAGGTTGATGTGAAGAGATATCTCCACAAGTGACCATTTGCCATATGTTGTAAGGCCGTTTTGAGGTGCCTCCCACTCTATGAGCAATGTGTTGGTGTTGAGAAGCAACGACGGGGGCGGGGGGTGCAAGAAGGGGATCCCTTTGGAAATGTTGGCTGGGTCTTTCCACTAGTATAAGTTCTTGATCCAGATGGGTAGTGACAGAGGTTTGTTAGTCTGTCCCTCTTTGGTCTGTAAACCATGCTGAACCACACATCTGGAAGCACCTCATGTGAAGCCTGGCTTGTGGTATTACTACTGTGCCTGTTGGCATTTGCCTCAAGAGTTGTAGGCAGTGTCTGGCTGATATTTGTGGGTTGTTTTGAATGGTCTCTGTGAGTGTAGCCAGAGAAAGGAGTCCGTGCTGAGGTAGAAGAGCTTTGGCCTACAGCGAGTAGAGGTCGGCACATATGAATTCCAGGTGCTGAACCGGGGTGAGGGTTGATTTCTGGGCATTTATCTGTAGGCCCAGTTCTGTAAACAAGTGCATCGCAGCTTTAGTGAGTTGGTTGGCCTCTTGGGGAGACCAGACTCTGAGGAGGCAGATAAGAGTAAATCATGATCCCTTGTAAGCGTAAGTGAGCCCACCGCTGAGAGAACCTTACAAAATACTCTGAGGGCCTATGATAGCCCAAAGGGGAGCACCCTATATTGGTAGTGGTCTCGTCCCAGAGTGAATCTGAGAAATCATAAGCAGGATTGAGATATAAAAATAGGCACCCTGAAAGTCAAGGGCCAAAAACCAGTCTCCTTGTTCCAATGCTGGAATGATCATTGATAAGGTAGTTGTGACGGATTGGATCACAGAAACCCCCTTGGCAGCGGCCACCTAATGTGCCAAGACTACTTTTATTCCCGTTTTCCCTGCCAGCTCAGAACTCCAGCACCCTTTCTTGCTGAGTCAGACTCTCCCGTCTGCTCCAACACAGACCCAGAGTCTGAATCACTTGTCCCAAACTGCAAGTTTACCTGAAAACAGCTCACAGAAGTTTGCTTGTCTTTAGCACTCAGATGCCCAACTCCCAATGGGGTCTAAACCCAAATAAATCCGTTTTACCCTGCATAAAGGTTATGCAGGGCAAACTCATAAATTGTTCGCCCTCTATAACACTGATAGAGAGATATGCACAGTTGTTTGCTCCCCCAGGTATTAATACATACTCTGAGTAAATTACTAAATAAAAAGTGATTTTATTAAATACAGAAAGTAGGATTTAAGTGGTTCCAAGTAGTAACAGACAGAACAAAGTAAGTCACCAAGCAAAATAAAATAAAATGCACAAATCTATGTCTAATCAAACTGAATACAGATAATCTCACCCTCAGGGATGCTTCAGTAAGTTTTTTCTCAGGCTGGACACCTTCCAGGCCTGGGCACAATTCTTTCCCCTGGTACAGCTCTTGTTCCAGCTCAGGTGATAGCTAGGGGACTCTTCATGATGGCTCCTCTCTCTCCTTTGTTCTGTTCCACCCCTTTATATATCTTTTGCATAAGGCGGGAACCCTTTGTCCCTCTGGGTTTCCACCCCCCTCACTGGAAAAGCACCAGGTTAAAGATGGATTCCAGTTCAGGTGACATGATCACATGTCACTGCAAGACTTCGGCCCTGGCTAAACTGGCGCTGTACAGCGCTGCAACTTGCTGCGCTCAGGGGTGTGAAAACACCCCCCCCCCCCCCCTGAGCACAGCGAGTACAGCGCTGTAAAGCGCCAGTGTAATCAGAGCCTGCAGCGCTGCAAGCTATTCCCCTCAGAGAGGTGGAGTACTTACAGCGCTGCTTGGCGCCGCGACTACACTCGCGCTTCACAGCACTGCTGCGGCAGCGCTGGGAAGTCCTGAGTGTATCCAAGGCCTTAATTACCCACTTGCCAGCACATACATATACAGGAAGACTCACAGGTAAACACAGCCATCTGCAGACAATGGGAGTCATCAAGATTCCAAACCATCATTAATGGCCCACACTTTACATAATTACAATAGGCCCTCAGAGTTATATTTTATGTTTCTAGTTTTAGATACAAGGGTGGTACATTTATACAAATCGGATGATCACACTCAGTAGATTATAAACTTTGTAATGATACCTTACAAGAGACCTTTTGCATGAAGCATATCCCAGTTACGTTATATTCACTTATTACCATATTTTTCTAAAACTATCCCAGTTACATTATATTCACTTATTATCATGTTTTTATAAAACCATATAGACTGCACAACGTCACAGTAGTCATCCTGAATTTTTGAGCCTTGACAAACTTGTTGAGAGCTCTGAGGTCTAATATGGGTTTCCAACCTCCCTTCCTTTTGGGTATTAGGAAATAACGAGAGCAGAACCCTTTGCCTCGTAGATGCTGAGATACTGGTTCTATGGCTCCTAGCTGGAGGAGACGATCTACCTCTTATTGTAGTAAACTCATATGAGAAGAGTCCCTGAAGAGGTACGAGGAAAGGTGTTGTGCAGAGGAAAGAGGTAAAATGGATGGAGTACACAGTTCGAATGATCTCTAGGACCCTCAATCCGATGTTATACGTTCCCAGGCACTGCGGAATGCTGCCAATCGGTGGCCAAATGAGTGTATAGCATTTGTCAGCTGTAGCAGTTGGGGGGAGTAGTCTATGGCTAGGTCTACACTACAGCGGTGTTCCGACCTAAGATACGCAACTTCAGCTACGTGAATACCGTAGCTGAAGTTGCGTATTTTAGGTCGGCTTACCTGGTGGTGAGGACGGGGGAAAGCCGACCGCTGCCGCGCTGCCGCCGACTCCGCTGCCGCCTCTTGTCGAGGTGGATTTCCGGAGTCGACGGCAGAGCGATCAGGGATCGATTTTACCGCGTCCTCACGAGACGCGGTAAGTCGATCCCCGATAAACCGATTGCTACCCGCCGGATCGGCGGGTAGTGAAGACGTAGCCTATTGGCGCCTCGACCAGCCCATTCAAACTGGTGTTTAGACGTAGAGGGCTGCGACAAAGAAGATTGCGGGGCAGATGGTTTGCACCTAGGAAATTTACCTTTCTTTCTCTGCGGCTCATAGTGGCACTGAGCCAATATTGAGATGTGCATGGTCTATGCTGGGACTGGACCTTCTTTTTTGTCCTGGCATGTAGATTCCCAGTGACCGGAGAGTAACCCTAGAGACCTTCAGGGTATGAACAGAGGCATCAGTCTTCTCTGCAAAGAGCTTTGTGCCCTCAAACACAGCTTTGTGTCTTCAACAGCTGACTGTATCTCCTTCAGGAAGCCCGACAGATGGAGACATGACACTTGTCACATCACCACCGCTGTGGAGATGGGTCTAGCTGCTGTGTCAGCTGAGTTGTGGGCAGATTGCAGTGATATCTTTGCCACTAACTGGCCCTCATGGATAATGGCCTTACAATATGACTCCAGCAGCTGTTCAATAAAATTATTCAGTTTTGAATAGTTTATGTAATCCTATTTTGTTGTGAGGGCCTGGTAGTTGGCGATACGGAATTGAAGTGTGGCCGAGGAGTACGCTTTTCTTCCAAAAAAATCCAGGCACTTCCAGTCCCTATCACAGGGAGTGACCCGCATCTCATGTTGCTGGCCAGGGGAGTTGATGGCGTCCACCACAATAGAGTTGGGTGGAGAGTGGGAGAAAAGATGTAGTATTTTTGTCCACCCACTTGCAGGTAGGCTCTACCAATGCAGGGGTTTGCCAGACAGTTCTTACCGGGTCTAAGATGCCCTCATTAATAGGGAGGGTGATCTTAGATGAAGAGGATGAATTGAGGATGTCAAGAAGGCGATTGTGAGTGTCCTTGACTTCTTCCAGTGGTATTTGGAGAGTGTCAGCAACTCTCTTTGCCAAATCCTGGAAGAGACTAAAGTAGTTTGTCAGAGATGGTGGGGAAGGCATCACAGCTTCATTCGGGGAGGAGAGGAGGAGGAGGAGGAGGAGGATATGGTCCTCGGGGTTACTCCTTCCTCAACACCACCCTCATGTTCCTCCATGATGTCGTCTGGAGGCTCCGAAGCGCTGGATACTGTGGATGGGCTGTGTCTCCAGGGTGCTTGGGCGAGGCTCGAAGCCTGAGAGGCATGTTGGCGATATGCCACTTGAGGGTCCCAATAAGGCCACTGGGGTGGTGGTGGCATATAGCCTGGTGGTGGTGCCCATTGGTGGCCGTACCAGGATAGCGATGATGGGACCATCTAAGGATATACTTTAGGGCCTTGTTGATAATGAGCACCATACGGCGCCTGAGAGGAATACTGTGACACTACCTGTTCTGATTCGCTGGCTTAACCCTCGCTAGAGAGCAGGGGATTGTGACATGGCAGCAGGGATGATTCCCGTGCTAAGTGGAGGCTTGGTGTGGAGGTCCCAGGACCGAGAAATGGGGACTCTGGTATGTTCAATATGCGGAGGTCCCTAAAATGGTGGAATTCCACTGGTACTGACTGGCTCGATGCTGATGGTAGTGCTGGGGGGAGATGGGGATCTTGCCGGTACCGCTTGCTTCGGTGCCGGACAAGGCATTGATGACACTGCCGATGTAGACTTGCATACCAGAATCACCCTTGTAGTAAAGTGCTTACTCCTGTCCCTCAGTGCCAATGACTCAGTGACCATGCCCATCAGGTCCGTGGGCATGTCAACGGTATTGGCTGCTGTCAGTTTCCGTGAGCCATGGGTTCCGGACTGGGATGGTCTTGGTGCCAATAATGCTGAAGATACCAAGCGAGATGGAGATCGCTTATGGTTATCCCGGGGCTCAATATGGGAACTTCCCACTCTCTTCTTAGATGACTTGTGACAGGTGTCAGTAGCTTGTTTCTTCAATCTATAGCCTTTAGATGTAGAGGGCTGTGAGGAAGACTCATGTCTGCCAGGTGACTCGGGGCACAGGTCCTGTGAGGGTCTGAGAGCCACCTCCATGAAGATAATCTTTTGTTGGAGCTCTCTGTCCTTATGTGATTGTGGCTGGAGTTGCTGCCAAAGACCACTTTTCTGCAGCAACAAATGCACTGGGAGTGCTTGTCTGCAATAGGGATTGCTTCCTTGCAAGTGGGGCACTTCTTGAAGCCCAGTGAACCAGGTATACCCCGCTGGGGGAAGGGTCCCCAATGAGGAAGAAAAAGAGGGAAAAATAAAATTTTGGGGTTTTTTTGAAGAGAAAAAGGGTAAAGAAAAACTACAACTACACTATCGTAAGAGGCTAGCTAACTATAGAAATGCAAATAGAGACAATGATCCTAATGGACTGTGAATAGCTCTGTCCCTAGCCAGAGGCAGTTGAGAAGGAACTGAGAGAAGTTCGCTGACTAGCCTCCTGGAGAGACAGGGCATGTGCGGGCCTAACCAACATTGCTACCGAAGTTCTCTGATCAGCAGCACAGGGACGCAAGCACAACTAAAGTGGAGCACGCATAGGGACACTACCATCCATGGTGCTCATACATGAGTAACTTGGCTGTCAACCAAAAAGGGAACCAAAAGTGCAAAATTGGCCTATGGTATATGCACTTTTTTCTTTTCTTTTTTTTTTTTATTATTATTATTAAAGGCAAGGGATCCAGTGGATGACCAAAGAGATAAAAAAAAATTATATTAAAAAAGTCTACGTTAATGAAGACATACGTAGACTTTTTTTTTTTAATATAAATTGTGTGACCTTGGGCAAGTCACTTATTGTTTCTGTACCTCAGTTCCCCATCTGTAAAATGGAGATAATACTTCCCTTACTCTTTCCGGAGCATTGTAAGGACAAATACATTAAAGATTGTGAGGTGCTCAGGCATTATGGCGATAGGGACTATAGATTAGAGAGTAGAGATGGTTGATAATTTTCCATTCAGATTGTTTCTTGACAGAAAGTCGAGTTTTTGACACAAAAAATCATTAAAACGTTTCTACTTTCTGCTGAAATTTTAAATTTGTTGTTGAAAAAACAAACGTCTCAAACCTGAAAAGTTCTCTGCTTTCAGCTGAAGACTGAAATATCTCCCATGATGTACCAGAGATCCCAGGCTATAGAGAAGAATGGGAGCATGATGCACCTCAACTACAGCTCCACAAGACACAGGCAGCATTTCAGAATCAAAATATTTCAGTCCTCTACTGAAATATTTCAGTCCTTAATTTTTCATCAACGAATCAGTATTTTCCCTGGGGGGAAATAACCATTTTCTAGCCAGCTAGGATAAAGAAATAGAAAGAGTAAGACACACAAGGAAAATAGTGTAAGTTTTAAAATTTGAAGTTACAAAATATTTCACATACATTTATAAGGCTGCAAAAGAAATTATGTGATGTGCTATTATATTATTTGAGAAATAGTATGTGATCATGTAATTAAAGACTAGCAAAACACATATATACAAGAGGACAAGTATCAGAGGGGTAGCTATGTTAATCTGGATCTGTAAAAAGCAACAAAGAGTCCCGTGGCACCTTATAGACTAACAGATGTATTGGAGCATAAGCTTTCGTGTATGAATACCCACTTCATCAGACGCAACAGGACAGTAAACTTGATACTGAACACAATGTTGGCATTTCTTGACTTTTGAGTGCTTTACTGTGCACCCATACTGCTAGATTCCACATCTGGATGTGCCTGGGCAAATCCATTTGCAGTATTTAACCCTGAAATGTTTTTTTAACACATGTATTTCTTAATATAATTCTATATAGTAATCCTGCTATATAGTACTACATATCACAAATACAGCAGCAATGAAATGTGGATATTCTAGAAAAAAATAGTCAGGAAGGGGAATAATGGCAGTGGGAGAATTAATTTATTCTTAGCCCCTTATTAACTATCACATGGTTCTGGGTTTACACTTTCCTGAAAATTCAAAAACAAAAACCCAAGAGCTAATTCATTGCTAGTGGCAACTATGAATGGAAGACTCACAGAAATTATATGCTCAATGATTTTCAATATATAGTTTAATAACTACTGGCACTTTCTGCCCACAGATTTGCCGGAATTTAGTATAGGCTATAATTTTGTTGACAGATCTTTGCTCTTGTGGAAAGACTCTTTGCCCAAACCTCAAGGCTTTGGTTTGATTCCCTGCGGACATCAGCATATGCTTGCGACTCCTCTGGCCTATCAAGCTAAGCCAATTTTGATTATGGCACCGAACGGATGTCATTAAATATCACACAGCAACAGAAAACTGCTTCCCAACTAACTTGCCTGTGGGGAGGAAAAGGAGAGAGAGAGAGAGAGAGAGAGAGAGAGAGAGAGAGAGAGAGAAACACAAGGACTGAACACACTGAACAGGACTGAGCAACCAGTGGATTAAAAAGAAAGCAGCAACATAGCAGTGCAATTCTGCTTCACAGTTGATGGCTGAAACAGACACATGCTATGTTAGCATGGAATTAATCAACTTCTGTTCAAGAGAAAATGTGGCCATGGAAGGAGCAAGATCAACCTCATGGTTAAAGGTTGCTATTTGATGGCAAATATCAGGAGATGTTCCAAGATGACTTTACAACCTCCCATCATAGAATGTAATAACCACCAATTTACTTTGTAAGGTTCTGTCCTTGGAATGGCAAGAGGCACAGGCAGCTTTGTTTTGCAACAAAAAAGCATGTTCACTCCCCAGTAATAAACTGACACTATTATTTTAAGTACATTTTTACTGCTTTTAAAAATTTAGTACAGTAAGCAGGGCTTTGGCTTTTTGATATGGAAAAACAAGTAGTCAATGGAAACATTCCCTTTTTTTCGCAAAAATTTGTGTATGACAGAAAAATATAAGAACTGAATGTGTACAGCATTAATCAGACTGAAAAGGTCCAAGACAATGAAAATACAACAGAAACTTTACCTTGCATAAGTAACATCCTTCCTGATTATAAAGCTCTCTATGGACTTGACCAAGCACACTTCATGGCCTGCTCTCTTTCTATTCCTCTTGTTCCAATCTCCACTCACCTAGTGCTGGCTTCCTTCTCTATTTTCCAGATAACCACATCTGCAGTTCCTGCCATCTGGAATAACCTTCCTGTATCTCTATAACTGTTCAATCTTCTTCTTCTCTCTTGTTATACAGCTTCCTAATAGTATTATCTCACCTTGTGAAGTGATTTGGGGATAAGATTTATGCAGAAGACTCAATGAAAATAAGGCCACTACAAGCATGAAGTTGTATTACACAAGGTACATAGCTGTTCTTTTTTTTTTTTTTTTTTTAAAAAGGTGTTTGAATAGAAAAATACAGGGATAAAAGAGTGAATGCATGTGAATCAGAATGGGCAGAAGACTGAGAAGTGAGGCAGCTGAAAGACAGGCTTGCCAGATGCCTCACAGCAGTGCTTTATGCTGTGTTAATTCTCAGACATTGCGAACAAGATGACAAGGCAGGCATTCCCCATTCAGAAAGTCTTGCAAAACTTCAATGAGATAGATGCATTACTTGTTACAGTGTTCTGAATATAAGAAGTTACTTGAGGACAAATGATATGGAGCCACAGAGCCTTCCTGCTCTATTTGGTAAGCAATAGATTTGTCACATTACATACCCCTTTGCCTCCACTCCACACCACCATAGTCTGTGCTCCTTGAAAATCTTGTTGGCCATCTCAGCAAAGAGACCAAGGATTAAATGGGTTATGGAGAGGAGAGTCTTCTACAATCTGACCCTTAGTAATAAATAGTTCCTTTGGTCAAGGTAGAGGCACAGTGGCAGGGTAGCGCATGGAATGCTTTCACTACTACCTGGTGCAGTTGTTTGTTACGTTAACTGGAACTCATTCTCCAGGACTACCACTGGGGCCCTTCTCTCTCTCTCTCTCTCTCTCTCTCTCTCTCACACACACACACACACACACACACACACACACACACACACACACGGAAAGGGAGAGGGGAGAGAGTACGTACGAATTAACTGTACTTTAAAATAGCAAGAATGCCTGCGCTCTGAAAGCAAACCAAAAGATTTGTGATTATCTGTGAATGCAATTCAATTCTGTTCCCTATGCTTGTGTGCCAGGAACGGGGGCAAGGGGCCCTCAGGGGAAAATACAGGAGCAAGCCCACCAAAACCATTATGTCAATAAGTCCACTGTCTCACACTGATAAATAGCTATGTAGTACTCAAGCCACTTCATTATAAACCCACATAAAAGACACTGGATTAGAGGAACATCTACCATCAAATCATTCAGAACTAGGTCAAGGTAATCAAATACACTCTACATTGCTGTCATTCTCTGTAAGTAGAAGCCTTGTAGTAGGCCTGCTCATTATTATGGTGAACAATGATTGTTATTTATTTGTATTACAGTAGATCTTAGAAGCTACAACCAAGATGAAGGCAATGTACACACACGGTATAAGATATCTATTAAGGTTGTAAACAGAGGTTAAGGCAGATAAAAGATGGGAAGGGAAACAGAGGCAGAGAGGGGTGATGTGATTTGTCCATGGTAACAAGGCAGATGAGTGGGAGGAGCTGGGATCTTCCCAGGTCTACTGACCCCTCAAGTCCAGTACCCTGTTCTCTGGACCATGCTGCTTCTGTCACTATACAATCTAATTACCATGTGTATTAACTGAAATGACACCGTCTAACCTTTGTGTAGTTTTGACACACATTACTGCAGAAAAATTAAGCCACTTAAATTCAGAGAGACAGCAAAAGCACAGCAGGTCTCCCAGCAAGAAGTATGGTTTAGTCATGCCTAGCTAAACAGTTCCCAGATTATAACTGACATATAACAATGTTAATTTTTGAGAGCTTTGGAGTCCAGAAGAGTAAAGCTTCTATTTTCATATTTTTATTTTAAAAAAAGACAACTAATTTAATAAGAAACCATGTTAAGATAACATGTAACATCTTGTAGAACTGTGTACTAGTCTGTGTATGCCAAACGGGTGCCACAGGAACTATTCATAAGAGACGTACTGTAACTGAGTTTTCATGCTAGTTGGATCTGTGTGTGTCGCATGTCCAGCAACAGCCCCTAAAGGGTGTGACTCCTCCCAGAGAAAATGGACCCCTAACCACGGAATTAACCCTTAGAGAAAGATGTGACACTTCCCAGGGTACCAAGGGTTGTGAAGCACCTCACAACGACATGCCCTTAGCATGAGGAGGCCTTTTCTGTGCCTGCCATGGGTCAGCTCCCCAACTCCACTGGACACAGGCAATACCAGCACTCCTCTCTAGGCCTCACAGGCCCTGCTGTCTCTCTACAGGTCTCTCTCCCTGGAGCATCCAGCCCTGTTCCACTGGACACCTGCAGTATAAAGTAAAAGTACTGGAAACAAAGGGCTACATATAAAATAAAATCATAAAACACATTCTAGAGCCTAGACTTAATTAACAGGATACTCAAGTCTTGTCAAGTATTGCTCGCCCAAAATCCTTGCAGCATTTTTCAACCTATGACCCTCCTTTCCACGAGACAAGCAAGCTGTCAGTTTCACCTTCTAGGTAAACGATTCAATGTGTCTCTTTGCATACCAGACCAATTTGTCTTTACTGATATACAGGACACCTCCTGTTTGTTTCATTCTGTAGATTTCCTCTCTTGTAGGCATCACAATTTCTTAATTTGCAGCTGGCTCAATATGCAAATAAGCCAGCAAATACAGTGTGGGGCATACAATATACAAATGGCCAAACAGGCAAATAGGTGTCAGTTACCTCCTGGTGACCTGCCTTCGCTCCAAGACCTTAAGAACATAATTTTCAGTATAGATACATCACTCCTTCAATATTATCCATGTGTACATTTCACAATGATTATGACAACCAGTGGGCTACTGACTCTCATATGCCACCCTATGGTGAACTATTATGCAGATATCAGACTTAGGGGATCTCTCTTCCATTTGGCACTAAGGGATCCCTGGGTCACAGAAGGTCAGGGGAAGGGATGTTTCCTGCCTGGGGACAGCAAAAGGGTTTTGGAGTCAGCAGCACCAACAGCGGGTGGAATAGAGCTGCCTTTGTCCCCTCTTCCAGTAATAAATATGTTTTCTGTTGCTACTGAGCTTGTACCTGTCTCTCATTCCAGGGACCTGCTTGTGCTAACCCACCAAGGAGACTACAAGATCACACAACAGTACACATTAAAAACTACTTACACTATGTACTGCAGATTTAAGGTATGTCTACACATCAAGCTGGGGAAGTACTTCCTAGCTCAAGGAGACATACCCATGATAGCTCTGATCAAGCTAGTGCACTAAAGATAACATAGCTGCGGCAGTGGCAGGGACTAGCCGCCCCGCGTAGATACTTTTCCAAGATACTAGGTAAATACTTGAGATGACTAAACCCCCATGCCGCTCACGTTGCTGTGGCCACACTCTATTTTTAGCATGCTAGCTCAACTAGAGCTAGCCCCGGTAGGTCTCCTCAAGCAGGAATTTACACTTCCAGCTTGAAGTGTAAACGTACCTTTGCTGTAAAAACAGTGTAACAGTGATAGTTAGCTGGTGTCTATAGGTGACCTAAATTTATGGGTAAGTGACTTTCATAGTTAACTACTTCAATCTCTTCAACTTTATCTAAACAAACAAACAAACACCACTCTGCTTGTAGGAAAACAGTTGTTTTCTGCCTCATTTCCTGATTTATTTCTAAGGAAGACTGTGCTACTGGTAGAAAAGAGAATGTATACTACATGGACACTGACCAGCCTATTGAAATACATACGTTAGCAAGCAGAACTTAAAATATTAAAATTCTAAGTCAATAAAACGATGCCACACCATGAGAAGGAAAATAGGGTAAATGCACAAGATCACCCTTATCACAGTTTGATACACACAAGTGCCCCTCATGTTGGACGGACAAACTGCATATTGTATTATTTGAGAATAGCGTGTTTTTCTTTTAGGATTGCATGGGCATTATGGTACAAGGATGCAGAGTTAAGGTTGTATGTCCAACCATAACTTTATCATTTCCTGACTCAGTGCTTAATTTTGCAAACCTAAGTTCTCTTAGTATGATACAGAATGTACAGCTAAAAAGGCAGCAAATGTAGAGTAGAGGTGCTGGGGAGAGGGGAAGGAGAGGCAAACAAAACTTAGTAGAGCCATCAGTCCTTCCCATTCACTCCACTATTGCCATGATACAGACATATACTTTCCTTGCGTTGTGGTTAATACAAAATATTCAGCTCTCAATGGGAAGTCTATAATAATAAAAATACATCCCCACTCCTCACCTCCCCCCAAAAAATAACTCTATATTTTGAACCATCTTAGACAAGCTGCCAAATTAAGATTGGTGGAATTTTATGAATTAGACTGGAATTCTCAAGATTCACCTAAGCACTTCAGTTGTAGCCTCTGGCTTACTCGAGACTACTGCGAATGAAATGAAAGATCAGAGCTTTATGTATTTGGTCACCAGCCCCAGCATATTTTGCAAGCAGCAGGGATTTCAATAAGCCTATTAATTTCTTGACACAAAGGGTCACTTTATGGCACCTACAGAGTATTTCCAACCCCAGTTTCTCTCAATTAAAGTTAAAAAAAAAAAAAAAAAAACAAAAAAAGTAAATCAGCAGCTTTTTTTTTTTTTTTTTTTACACTTGAAATGAAATTCATGTGGAGATCCAAACACATTAAATAATAACTAGTTGAATAATTAGGGCCTGTGTAACTGGACATCTTACACAGAGTCAGAGTGGAACACTGAGCCTTTCACCTCTAGGATGATAGATTAAATCTTACCTAGGTGAAGCTGGTGTTACTAAAACTGGCTGGATAATGGAAACAGATTCTCGCTAAATATTTGATATTAAAAAAAAAAAAAAATCACAGAAGTATGTCATATTCACTAATTCATTTATACTGTATTAACTGGGTGAATAATGCAAAAATATTTATCAAATAATTGTTTGGAAAATATTACAAAAATAATTAAAACATTTAATGAATATGATTTGGCCTGCTCTGATTATTATCTCATTTTAAGGCTTTAATGGTCTGTATGAAATTGGCAAGTAGTATCAGCCCAGTTCCTAGCATGCAAGTGTCTTTGTTACAACTGGCACCTAGCTGAATTCTCTGAAGAAGCACAAGACATTGAATGAGCATGCAGAGTGAGCCACCCACTAAGACCCCAATCCTTTGAACACTTATCCGTGTGCTTAACTATACTACCACAAACAGTCCCATGGTTGGGTATATATGGCTATGCATCTGCAAAAGTGTTTGCAGGACTAGCGCTTAACCCTTGTCCCTGTGGTCAGAGCGGAGCGACATTAGCCATGCAGTTGAAGACCAGTTTGCAACGTTATCGCTCATGAGAAAGCCATGATGTGGATAGAGGACTATTGTCTCCACAGCTGTCATTTTGACATTTGTCTCGATCACTGTATTCACTCATTTTATTGATTAGGTTTTTAAAAGACAGATGTTCAGAGAATTTAACTTTGGATCTGGAAACATAAGTCACAAAAAATACAGAAGCTACTACCTACGATAGTTTTACTTGTTTGAAAAGACATGAGTAATCAGAAGGCAAGTAAAGGCAGGGGTAAGAGGGAGAATTAGCTCACCAGAGAATGAGAATATGGACAGGCCTAACCACATGTTCATGATGTTCCACACCATTCGTAGCACTAGAAAAATATGGGTAGGAGGAGATGATTAATATAATGAAATTTACCATTGGGGGCGGTATTCAAAGGAACAAATGACAGTAAAGTGCCTAACTAACTTTCATTGACTCTCAATTGGAATTAGGTGCCTAATGAATCTGAAAATTCTCTTCCCCTCTCCCTTCCCCCTGCCAAAGGCTAGCATCCTTCAAAAGTTTTGGAGTTCTAATAAAGGGTGTATTAGACCCTATACACAATTCACTCTTTAGGGCCATTGAGAAGTAATTATTGGCCTAGGATATTATGGTTTAGTGGCTATACATTCTCACTTCATGTTGTAGTCTCATGTAGGAATTTGCAATTGTTTTTTAAATGAAAAGTATACACTACTTATTGCCCAGGACTCAGCTTTCTGGGACCCCATAAATAAATCTTTATTGCATTATATTATATACGTGGTAGTGCCTAGGAATCCCAGTCATGAACCAGGACCCATTATGCTAGGTGCTGTACAAATTCAGAACAAAAAGTTGATCCCCTCAAAGAGATTACAATCTAGGTATACAACAAGAGACAACAGACAGACAGGCAGGAAATAGTGAGACACTAGAAAGAATAGTAAATATGGCAGGCGACCAGCTTGGCTTAACAGTGTAATCCTTACTGATCTTAAACGCAAAAAAGAAGCTTACAAGAAGTGGAAGATTGGACAAATGACCAGGGAGGAGTATAAAAATATTGCTCAGGCATGCAGGAGTGAAATCAGGAAGGCCAAATCACACTTGGAGTTGCAGCTAGCAAGAGATGTTAAGAGTAACAAGAAGGGTTTCTTCAGGTATGTTAGCAGCAAGAAGAAAGTCAAGGAAAGTGTGGGCCCGTTACTGAATGAGGAAGGCAACCTAGTGACAGAGGATGTGGAAAAAGCTAATGTACTCAATGATTTTTTTGCCTCTGTCTTCACAAACAAGGTCAGCTCCCAGACCGCTGCACTGGGCAGCACAGTATGGGGAGAAGGTGACCAGCCCTCTGTGGAGAAAGAAATGGTTTGGGACTATTTAGAAAAACTGGACGAGCACAAGTCCATGGGGCCGGATGCGCTGCATCCAAGGGTGCTAAAGGAATTGGCGGATGTGATTGCAGAGCCATTGGCCATTATCTTTGAAAACTCATGGCAATCGGGGGAGGTCCCAGATGACTGGAAAAAGGCTAATGTAGTGCCCATCTTTAAAAAAGGGAAGAAGGAGGATCCGGGAAACTACAGGCCTGTCAGCCTCACCTCAGTCCCTGGAAAAATCATGGAGCAGGTCCTCAAGGAATCAATTCTGAAGCACTTAGAGGACAGGAAAGTGATCAGGAACAGTCAACATGGATTCATCAAGGGCAAGTCGTGCCTGACTAACCTAATTGCCTTCTATGAGGCGATAACTGGCTCTGTGGATGAGGGGAAAGCATGTTATTCCTTGACTTTTGCAAAGCTTTTGATACTGTCTCCCACAGTATTCTTGCCAGCAAGTTAAAGTAGTATGGGCTGGATGAATGGACTATAAGGTGGATAGAAAGCTGCCTAGATCGTCGGACTTAACGGGTATTGATCAACTGCTCCATGTCTAGTTGGCAGCCCGTTTCAAGCGGAGTGCCCCAAGGGTCGGTCCTGGGGCTGGTTTTGTTTAATATCTTCATTAATGATCTGGAGGATGGCGTGGACTGCACTCTCAGCAAGTTTGTCGATGACACTAAACTGGGAGGAGTGGTAGATACGCCGGAGGGTAGGGATAGGATACAGAGGGACCTAGACAAATTGGAGGATTGGGCCAAAAGAAACCTGATGAGGTTCAACAAGGACAAGTGCAGAGTCCTGCACTTAGGACGGAAGAATCCCATTCACTGTTACAGACTAAGGACCGAATGGCTAGGATGCAGTTCTGCAGAAAAGGACCTAGGGGTTACAGTGGACGAGAACCTGGATATGAGTCAACAGTGTGCCCTTGTTGCCAAGAAGGCTAACGGCATTTTGGGCTGTATAAGTAGGGGCATTGCCAGCAGATGGAGGGACGTGATCATTCCCCTCTATTCAACATTGGTGAGGCCTCATCTGGAGTACTGTGTCCAGTTTTGGGCCCCACACTACAAGAAGGATGTGGATAAATTGGAAAGAATCCAGCGGAGGGCAACAAAAATGAGGAGGAGGCTGGAGCACATGACTTATGAGGAGAGGCTGAGGGAACTGGGATTATTTAGTCTGCAGAAGAGAAGAATGAGGGGGGATTTGATAGCTGCTTTCAACTACCTGAAAGGGGGTTCCAAAGAGGATGAATCTAGACTGTTCTCAGTGGTACCTGATGACAGAACAAGGAGTAATGGTCTCAAGTTGCAGTGGGGGAGGTTTAGGCTGGATATTAGGAAAAACTTTTTCACTAGGAGGGTGGTGAAGCACTGGAATGGGTTACCTAGGGAAGTGGTGGAATCTCCTTCCTTAGAGGTTTTTAAGGTCATGCTTGACAAAGCCCTGGCTGGGATGATTTAGTTGGGATTTGGTCCTGCTTTGAGCAGGGGGTTGGACTAGATGACCTCCTGAGGTCCCTTCCAACCCTGATATTCTATGATTCTATGAATATGGGTCAGCACGATAGGTAGTGGTCTCATCTAGAACTATTCAGAAATTCTCTGACCGAATGTTTTTCTGTCCAAGAATACTAATTCACTGAAATCTAAACGTTTCACAGAGACTGCTCTATTTTGACAAAGTTGCAACAGAACTCAAGGCAGGGTTCCGATGGAAGCTTGCCTAGTTTCCTACCAATTCACTCATCTAGCTCCGTTACAGCCTGGCTGGTGGGCTACTGGGGAAACCTAGGCTTCCAGGCTCCTGGCTCTTCAGCAGCCTGCCTTCCTGCTGAACTGATGAGGAGCCAAGAACCTGAAAGCTCTGGGAGCCATGGATTGCAAGCTCTTAAGCTCCCAGGTTCTTCAGCTCATCCAGAGCTCACTTGGCACACTGCTACAGAATGGAGCTCCTAGGGCTTCCAGGCACCTGGATCCCTGTGAGACCACCAGATGGTCTAATGGGGAGCCAGGAGCCTGAAAGCTATGGCTTCAAAGCTCAGAGACTCCTGGCTCAACCGGGGAGCCCAGGATTCCAGGGCTCCAGAGCAGCCCTCCAAGTGGACTGCTCCAGAGTCAGGGCTCCATTCCCTTTCACAGAGAATTTTGAAATTTTTGGTTTTCATTCCAAATGGTAACTAAACCAAATTTCAAAATACTGACATCCTCCATAAAATGGAATTACCTTTCTCTGCACAGCTCTAGTCTCAGCACAACAGCTTCCTATCATCCATTGTGCATATGGAGTATTTCATGTCAACTGAACCCAAAATGATAATCTCTCTCACCCAATTCCCTATTCAGGGACAGTGACTTTTATAGCCTTCTTCCAAAACTCATGACTGTACACCTGGCTGTCATTTAAATTGGTATCTCTAAGGTCCGCTGATATCTGGTACATGTACCAAGTCTTTGGCCTCCCCCAAGTCTTCCACACCACAATCATTGTAAGGGACATCCTACCAATGTAACTCTTGGATCTCTACTGGGCATGGCCATACCAACGTAGCTTAGGGTCCCTCAACTTGTCTTCAATTGGGGCAACCTGAATTAGGCCCATCACAACCTCATTTTGTTTCCTATCATGAACCATCTTCATTTGACCATCTTCATTTCCATAGTGGAGATTTGTGGCTGGCCAAGTCTCGGCTCTGTACATTAGGATGGGTCAAATTACAGTTTTAGACACTCTACCTTTAACTTTTATTGGTGTGTTTTGTTTTTTTTTAATCACAAAAAACTGTCATCGGCTCCTGCCATTTCCACCAAGCAGCTTTGGTACAATGCTGGGCATCACTCAGGAGGGTATCATTTAAATTCTTTTACTTTTCTAAGCTCTCTGCCTGTAATGAAGGGCCCTCCTCCCTCAGTTATCAAAGTGTCAGTCTCACCAACGTTCATACTAAGTCCTGCCTGCTCAAAAATGTGCTGCCACGGTTCAGAGCTCGTTTGCAGAATCTCACAATCTTCTGTGGAGATCACTAAGTCATCAGTGAAGAGCATACTCCAAGGTGTCTCCCTTTGTATGTTCTCACTTATCAAATCCACGACAATCGCAAATAAAAAAAGACAACACTTACTGGAAATTTTCTGCTGTAGCCCCATTTGATTTTGACTACAGTAGTCACTTCATCACACATACCTTGGATGAGACAAACATCTCCTTCAACAACTGTACCCCAAAATCTTTTACAAGCTTAAATAAAGTTTCAAAATTAAAATATAATGAGTTAGAGTAAAAATTAACAGAAAAAGACATGAAAGAAGAGAGACAAATGTGTTCAGAGTAGATCTGAAAAAACCAAACAGTTGCTGAGGAAGACTGTCCCAGACTGGAGCCATGAAAGGGATGACTCTCAATAGCTGAGATAACATTTGGGCATGAAACCTAACAGGATGTAATGCCAAAAAGGAACAGAGAAGGAAAAGTAGAGGAGATGCAACACAATATCAAAGAGAAGTTGGTGGAAGTTAATATGAGCTTTTAAAAGGCTTCAGACAGACTACTTTGCTGATTAGCAGCAACAGCATATGCATTACCCTCTCAGTTATGAAACAAATCTCTCAAAGTCCAAACACAGACTTGCCAATGCAACATAACAGCTGACTCACTGTGGAGTGTAAGCAATTCCAACACACGTCTTTAATTCCTCACGCATTAGTTGGGTCAGGAACACGACAACAATTACTATAGTGCGGCAATTCTCTGAAGTCTGGCACGCCAGAAGCTGTCTACTGGTGAGATCCGGTGGGAAAAAGGTATAAGTCAAGATTATTTATCAGCTTCCAGAGACTTGAAAGCACTCCACACCCTACTGGATCAGAATCTCTCCAACCAGTCTGGACCAGTGAAGTGGTACAAGCACAAGCTAATCAGAATGGCTAGTGTTAAGTATGGCATCTATATGTTATCACCATCAGGTGTCACTGTGGGCACTGGTAACAAGAGAGAAGAGGAGAAGCAAGCAGCAGGGAGTGGGGATAGTTATAGGCAACTATTTAAAATATGTATACAATGAAAACTATCTGTCAAATGGAAAGAAAATAGCTACAACCAAAAATGTTTTTAATTAAGAATATTAAAAAAAAACCCTTCAAAACAGACAAGATGAGATGGCTTAAAGTTCGGCCACATGCTTTACTCAGCTGCGCACTACCACTAGATGTTTGAGAAGAGGGAAAAAGCAAGATACTTAGTTACAATAAGTAGAGTGCCCATTAATTTAAACAGCCCCTAGAAATGTTCTGATCTACTGAGCAAACATTCCAGTGTTTTAATTAAATCAGGCAGACTAAAATCAGCAAAAGTTTATACAGCAATTTAGAGATAAATGATAAATAATGACTAGTAAGTCCACTCCTGCAAAACTGGAAAGCAAGCCGTATAAGAGACTTTTTTAAGTGCTCTATCACTCACTTATGCACTACCAAATTAAACACTTGCCATCATCTAAAGCTTTCTACTAGAGTAAATAAAAACATTATTTCACTATTATTAAATGTCAGCCACTTGAGCAAAGTAGCATTCAGGAGGAATAGCTTTCACTAAAGATTTGTCCAAAATTGGCAGCAACTTTCAGAAGGCGAAACCACTGATCAGTAGAGCTGGGTGGAAAATAGTTTTCTCGTCACACAAAAATTTATCCCATCCTGCACTGGGTCAAAAAAGACCTTTCAACAAAAAATGAGAGAGAGAGAGAGAGAGACCCTTCCCCTACCCCCTCAGAACAGCGAATAGGCTGATGGTTAGGACAACCAACCAGGGTGGGAGACCCACGTTCACATTCCTTGTCTGCATCAGAAAAAGAGATTCATGAAAAAGTTCCCAACCAACAAAAAATGGATCTCTATGAGCAGTCTATGAAGCCAAAGTTAACTAGATGTGAATTCAATCCACATACATATGCCATGATTTGTTGTATGGTTGGTTCCTTGTTTAGGATAGGAAAGGGAGGGTAAGATGAGAGAGAGAAAGCATTCAATTGTTCAAAGCATAGGACTGGAAGTCAGGATTCCTAGGTTCTGGCTCTGCTTCACCGTGTGATCTTGGACAAGTCACTTAATCTATGTTTCAGGCGACCCATCTGTAAACAATATACCTCTGTCTAAATGGTATTGGGAGGCCTAACTAATGTTTGTAAAATGGTTTGCGAGCCTCTGAATAAGATGTGTTTGTTATTATTACTGATTTTTTTTTGGAAAAGAGAAAAAAGTAACTCTGTAGATAACATGAGGATGTCACAGCAACCTATGTCACCTATAGTCTTCAGTGGAACTGAGCCAACGAGTTGCTATTTGTCCACTTCTTGTTCCCTCTTCCATTTCTCCCCCAAACACAAAATTTTGGTGTGCTTTCGCTCAGTCGGCTTTAAACCCTCTTGGGCAAGAAAAGGGTCTCACTTTATATTCCCAAAGCTTCAGGTAAGTTTACCATGCTAAGTGATTTTTTTAAGAAACAACAAATCAACAGTGTTTTGAATTCAGCACCGAACTCGGAGGTTGCGGTTGTAACCATTTCATAGGTCAGGTACATGTGGAGCTGTGTGTTCTGAATTACAAAATAAAGATTGTTTGCAGACCTAAAGAAGAGTTCTGTGGATGCCTCTTTCACCAACAGAAGTTGATCCAGTAAAAAAATAAAGATTGTCAGTCAAGCTACAACACTGGTTTTTAATAGATTCAAAAGTGCTTTAAAGTATCTAAAGATTTGCTTCTTTTTTTTTTTTTTTTAACTGACTATTCTCAGACCCTAACTTCTGAAAGAATATAGGATGGGATGAAGAACCACATTTTTTTTCCTTCCACCAGCACAATTCTTCCTCTCTCACCCCAGAAAAGACTCCCCGGCCCTGGCCTCTGGCCAGCCCAAGAAGCCAGCCAGCCAAGCCCCAAGCTCCAGGTCACTGGCCCAAGCTGAGCCCCCGCCATCTACGGGGGAGAAGGGGAGCGAGGGTGGGGCCTCAGGGCGGAGCCCGGGCCTGGGTTTGGGGAGGCTTAGCCTCTCCTGGCCTATTTATAACTGCTGCCCATGATCAGCAGTGGGGAGGGTAAGCATGGGAGCAGTGTAAGCATGAGGGCAGGCAACATGAAGCTCTTATCCAAACTTGGATGGGAAAGGCTTCCTTGGGCATTTGGCAAGGGGGATTAGGGAAGTGGGTGGGGCCTCTCTTGGTAGAAAAAGAGGGAGGGAGGTGGAGTTCCTAGTGGGTGCGGAAAAGCGATAAATGACTAGAAGAGCTATAGAATATTAAGGGCTAAAATCCCTATTTCAAAGTAGAGGGAGGCCTCTAGGAAAAGAATGTACAGAGTTAAAAATAATAATTAAATCAATAATAATAATACTTAGTCCTTATACAGATCCTTTCATCCAAGGATCTGAAAGTGCCTTAGAAACGTAATAAGCCTCACAGCACCTCTGGGAGGTAAACAAGCATTTGGGGGGAGAACTAAATTTAGTCATGGAGAGACTAAATGACTTGCCCAAGCTCAGACTGAGTTTCTGGCAAGGCTGGAAACTGAACCAGATCTCCTGAGTTTCAGTCCTGTGCTTGAACCACTAAAATTCAAGCAACATGAATGTGCTGAAGCTGAAAAGCTTTCAGGAAAAGCCAGGGTGGTGGGGGTGTCTGTGTGTGCGCGCGCACGCGTGTGCATGGGAGTTATTTTTAATATCAATATTTTTCTTCTAGAAAATTAAAGAGCTGCCACTTGAGAGAGCAAGAATGAGAGAGAACACTTTGGCTCTGCTGTTTTTTGTAAAGGTCATTTGTAAAGGTCATTAAAAACAAATAAAAAATATCAAACTCCATTGGAAGCATCCCTGATGTGACTCTCCCAATTACTTCAGTCTTGACATGGAGGAAACTCAGTGTCTCCAGGGTAGAGTGTGATCCAATTCTAGGCAAACCATCACGAGCCAGAGACACCCAATTCATGTGCTAAATTATATGTAATGATTTTATGATGTGAACTCCTAAGGATGGATCTGAGACACTAAAATGTACTTCACTTACGCACTTCAAATCAAAACTCAAGATGAAAGGCCCATGTATTATTCATTATGCACTGAAGAATTCCACTGTGCTCCATATAATTACTATATTTTTAAAACACACTCCACAACAACCCTATGGATCACAGAGGTGTCTCCTGCTGTTATAATTACTTTTGTTCTCGGTAGCCAAAGGCCATAATCAATTCAAATTTCACTAACTGGTAATTCACTTGATCTTTCTTTAATTAATTCCTAAACTTATACTGTACCCAGAAGTAACTTTCCTGCATCTGAATACAGCTGTGATCCATCCACTCATTCATACTTACTTTCTTTGAAAAACATAAAGGTTATCTTTTTAAATTGCAATCTGCCAAAATGATATGCATCTCTTTATGACAAGCATTACCTCAATCACTGTTTCCTTGTACTCCCCCATCTGTCAGTATCCATCTCTTGTCTTATATTTAGATTGTAAGCTGTCTGGGGCAGGGACTGTCTTCTTGTTCTGTGTTTGTACAGCAACTAGCACAATGGGGTCCTGCTCCATGACTGGGGTTCCTAAGCACTACAATAATATAAATAAATAATAATAATAATGACCGACTGTCTTTCCAGGAAACAAATTTAACAATCCCCCTCAGAAATACAGCATAAACGATGCTGGAGGGGTAGTAGAATTTGGGCTTTATTACTATCATCTGTATCTAGAGACTCCCACTGAGATCTAAGCTCTCTCATGCTAAGTGCTATACAAACATAGTAAGAGACGGTTCCTACCCCAAGGATCTTAAAATCTAAATAGACCACACAGACAACAGACCAGACAGACAAAAGGTGAGAGAAAGAATGTATTTGCATACCCATTTTTAAGATGCGGTGCTGAGGCCCCAAGATAAGTAACTAACTTTCCCAAGGTCACACTGGTAGTCTGGGGCAAATCCAGAAATGGAACCCAGGTGTCACAAGTCACATTAAAGTGCCTTAACCACAACACTACCCTTCTATGTTGAGCTTTAAAACATATTAATTGAAGCTCTTATTTTGCATGCACGGCATCTAGATATAGAAATTGGTGCTTTATAAATGCACAGGGGGGAAAAAAAAGAGTAACCAAAATCTCAAAAGCATATTTCAGTTACATCTTCCCTCATCTGCTGTTGAGAACTCAGAATTCACTTTCTTTCAGATTCTGGCTCGAAAATATGGAATATGGGAAGGAGAAGCATTTGTTTTTTCTTAGCTCTGAAGTTTCCCACATGGCTACCCAGTGCAACTGAAAACAACCTGGTCAGTCAAGGATAACTGTAAAAAAAATATATAGGTCATCATGACACAGAGCCCCTTGGCAAAGGGTCCCCCTGTCCTTTGCAAACAACTCTCGTCTGAGACATGGCAAACTCACTACACCAAACACACATCTTTCAGCATATTTATCCATAAAGAGTAACACGTCAGCTATCTACAAAACGTTTGAGTCTTGATAAATTACAATCATTGCGAGTTGTGTGTATGGGTAATACTTAAGAAATAATGTGACTATGCTGAAAGTATACTTTATGGTCTTGGATGTAAAAAGTGGTAACGTAGACATGGCCTACTTTTATCAGTACCCTTTTGTAGCACCACCACCCACCTCCAGAGAGCGACATAAGTTACACCAAGAGAAGCACTGGTGTGGACAGTGCTATGATATAACTACCATCTCTCATGGAGGTAATTTTATTATGCCAAGGGGAGAGCTCTCTCCCCTTGGCATAGAGCAGCTACATGAACGATCTTACAGTGGCGCAGCAGCATCAGTCACCAGGGGATAATGTGTCTTGGTGATGGAAGTTCTTGTTCTTGTAAAGCCAGTCAGCTCTGCAACAGACTGAACTTTTGGGGGAAAACCTCCTTTAGTAGAGAGGAAAGGTAACTTAATAAACGTTGGCCCTAGTTTGTGTTTGTGTAAGGAGCTAACATCCAACCACCACAGGCCAGACTCCCTCTTGAAAGAGGGAGGGGGTAACAAAGTGACTAAGAGTTCTGGGTGCCCCAAGAAACATCACAGTCATCAGCAGTCCAACCTTATTGCAGTGAATATTTATTTCTCTGCAAATCACAATCTAAATATCTCTGCCAGGGTAAAGTAACCCCGAAAGGCAAAACATGAGCCCCTGAAGTTGGGCCCAAGATATTTAAAAGGAGAACACCTTCAGACCCGTAGAAGGAAAAAAACTGACTCAAAAGACACCCTTTTATATCCATCAAACAGCTTTTGCAGTTCAGCGATAGCTTCCTCATGTGGTCTCCCGCATCTGAATGACTGGGCAGAGAAAAAGATACTTCAGGGGCACTGTCTCTCGTCCCACAACCTTCTCCAACTGCCACTGAGCTCCTGACTGTTAAACACTTTCCTGTTTGTGTGGTTAAGAAACCAAAACATTCCATGAGTTCCACCCATCAGCTCATTCCTAAACACTAAACAAAAAACCTGCAAGGGAGGAAGGAGGAAAGCTTTAAAAGAAATACTTTTCTTATCAAATGAGAGTGCTTCTCAGGTGCTTAATACAAGCCCAAAGGCTCCTACACATCTTCATAGTAGAGCAGCTCCCTCCATCCATGCTACAGTACCTCCATGATGTAACCGCACCAAACTGCTCCCAACTTGTAAAATTTGGCCTGTTCATGGAAAATCCAGCTGGTTTCCAATGTAGACTAATTCAGACAGACAGGCCAGGTAAGGAAGGAGAGGGAAAAGGCGAGAGAAGAAAAACAACAGGTAGGAATTATTACTTCCACTTTATGGCCAGGGAAAGAGAGGCACGTAGGAGCTAAATGAATTGCCCAGTTCATATTTGAAGTCTTAAAAAAAAAAAAAAAGTCAGGAAGAGAATCCAGGTCTCAAAAATCTACCAGGTCACTAGCCCCCAGCCCAGATTCAGGCCTCATCTAGGCCTCCCTTGTAGTCCACAGCAAAATTCATGTAAATTGGAGCTTGATTAACCTCTGAATGCTGATTTTTTTTTAAAAAGTGGTGACTACTGCATGGCACTAATTTAATAAATACTATTTTGTAACAATTTTCTGCTGGCTTGGGTTAATGTCCTTGTATTCCTGTGTGGATCATCTGACTGCCATCTAGCATTTTGCACATTCTTTTTCTCCTCCCTCAATACAGCAAAATGAACATATAAATAAATAAAGTTGATGTTTCAGAATTACCTGAAATTCAAAAACCCTACTGCAGTCCAGAAAGGCAGATATAAAGGGGCAGGGTAGGGATTCACAAATACTATTCCAAATTCAACAAGATGGGAGGAAAACACTTTAAAATGGGCTCAGGCAGCTCCTCCTTGTTATTGGTGCATAAACTGGCTTCAAAATTTGAACCCATATTACATCATCCAGAATATTAACAGAAGAGTTTGAACAGCCTCCCTGTATCTCTCTCTACTTTGCTAAATCTCAACCTCTTTTCAAGTCTCAACTGAAATATCTCTTTTGCCCTTGCCCACACTAACTTTCTGTCTCCTTCTGCTATTAAATGAGACAGTTACACAATAATCCAGGACAGAATTTGTACAAAAGACGCTAAAAGAAATTAATATTGCAATGCAAGAGAATAATATTTTACATATTTCACAGCACCTTTCACACGAAAGGTCCGAAGTATTTAACAAACTAGACACATGTAGCACCACTAAAATTTGGATACCTCTAGGATAGAATGCAGCAGCTAATCAGTGCACAATAGTGAGTGGGAGGGGAAATGGTGGCAAAGGGAATGAGGGCTAACCCTCATGCCAGGGAATCTTTAAGGCTCACTCAGTTGTTTCTTAAGGTCTCATCCAAAAGACACGCCCCTTCTCACACACTGAATAAATCTACAGGGAACTAAATATTTCTACCTTGGATAGCTGAAAGGCTGCATCAACCCCACTTAGATTTTAACTTGTGGTTTCAAAGTCTTGCTATTGCAGATCCAAATATGAGCTACGTTAATGCCATCTGATTTATATTATATGCAGAAAGATACTTACACCATATTCAGCTATTCTGATTCAGGTGTGATAGATTCATTTGCCAGTGCACTGGGCTAGTTACATTACTAAGAGCTACTTTACTTTTTATTAATAAAAAAAAGAGGGGGTGGGGTGGGCTCAGATAAACATGTCTATTTGGTATTAGACTATTGAAAGAATGGTGTTTGTTATTAAAGCCTATCATTGCGCTTCCCAGCTATCAGAGGAGGGAAAGCCTTACTGCTTTCTGACAAAACCCCCTTCGTACCCGAACGCAACAGGCAATTTTCAAGGAATTTGTTTGTAATTCACAGATTTCAAGCAACAACAATGTGGAAGTAACATTTCCTTGAGTTTTTCACTTCTAGGATGATGGCTGTCAGGAAATGGAATGCAAGCAGTTTGCACAAGATGTGTTGCATAACTACGTAGGGCCCAGTACTGGACAAAAGGGTGGGACTGGGAGCTCACAGGGGCTGTTTGGACAGAATTCGAGAAAACATACTTTAAAAAAAGCTTTAGAGAAGAAAGGGGAAAATAAAAATGGGAAGAAAGAAAGAGAAGTTTTAACCTGCTGACTTAATCCACTGACTCCTCCTTTAGTACCCCCAGGAACAATGCTTTTATTCAGTTTAAATCAGAATCCCTTGTTTTATCTGAGGGCTCAGATAAAGAGAGGGGGGCTCTTCTGAGAAACGAAGGAATCAGTTTGGCACATTAATTTGCAGTATTATTGCACTGGCTTCCTCAACTGGAACATTCCTTTAGACATATCCCATAAAGGACGATAAAAAATTTCAAGAGAACCATCTGTCCTCAGTGAAGAGAGGAAAATGAGAACTGCACTGGTTTTGCTTGTTGCTACACAGTGTTAATATTTTTGATGTTTGTGGTGTAGCCCCTGTGAAATTCAGAGAGACCCAGGCACTTTAGTTAATTATACAATATTAAGCTTCATAAAATTTGCAAAGGAAGTAGACATGAGACCTGCAGCCAGATGAGTGAGACAACAGCTGGATAGCTGTTGGGAGGAGAAGGGGTTTACAGTTTCCTCTTTCCCTCCAGTGGCTGTACCTATGTTTCATGGTTTTCGTAAACTAGAAACAACATTGTTTATTTTAAAATTGTGCAACTGTTGGAGAGAGAAAAGAACTTGTCAGCAAACCAGCCTCTGGGACCTATGATGATCTTTTGCACTTCCATATCCTGACATGCACAGTGTTTATTCTAAAACTAAGCAGTTCAAGGGACACTCTGCTCTTTGAATGTGGAGCTACATAATGACGTGCAGGAGAGATTTAGCTCTGCAAATGCCTTGCTTTCAATTTCCTCAATGCATTGCTTTGGAGTAATACCACAAGAAAGCAAAAAAACCTACCATGAGGTGGCTTAAGAGTCTCTATTCTGTTCTTTTTGCCAGCTCATGGGCAAGCCTGCCTGCAATTGGACAAAAGTTCCACCAGATTTTACAGTCGCAATTTCCTTTTTTTTTTTTTTTTTTTTTTTTAATATATGGCATGTCTGTCTCTCTCCCTCTGCTGCTGGGTGAAAGACCAGCACAAACAAAGACATTCACTGACTATATACTGCAGAAAACATTGAAAGTGACTATACACTAGGGTTGGTTGAAATTTTTCCATCTAAACAGTTTTGATAGAAATGTTTGTTTTCCAACAAAATGACATTTTCACAAAAAGGGTCAGCATTCTGCAAAAACTGTAAACTTTTCATAAAAAATTTTAAAAGCCCCCAAACTGAAGTATTTTTGATTTGGAAATGCTGCTGCAGTGCCTCATGGCAACTGTAGTTTGGTTGCTTCATGCTCTTGTTCTCCTCTATAGACCCGCACTCCCCAGCCAGACTACATCCCCCATGATTCATCATGGCCTGTAATTCCTATGATGCACCACTTCCCCTCTCCAAGAGGGAGACTGTGGTACATCCTGCAGGATGTAGTCTAACCAGAGGGTCCAGCCTATAGAGAAGATGGGAGCATGAAGCACCTGAACTAGAAGTCCCAGAAGGCACCACGGCAGCATTTCCAAGTTGAAATATTTCAGATTTCAGCCAAAACTTTTTGGTATTCAAGTTTCTACTACAAAAGCAACATTTTCCTTGGATTACAGAGAGAGACAGATCCACAGGTCTGGCCAAGATGTGCACAGCATAGGACCCCAGGGTTGAGGAGGAAAGATGGCTTCTGAACCACTTTTTGCTCTCCTGATCCTAGCCCTGACCAAAGCTGATCAAGCCCCTAGTGTAACTTAAGTCAACATTTCTAAGTTCTGCCTGCCCTGGCAATCGCTCTGCCAGCCAAGGATCACGTGGTACTACAACTATTCTCCTCCGCCCCAGCCTATACCCTGGGGCCCAACAAAGAATGCCCTCAAGCCTGAACTGGGGTGGCGAGGGAGGAGCAGAGAGACTAGTGCGGAGCATGACAGCACCCTGGAATTCCCTCAACAACACAGGAATCCCTTTCTGCCCTGCTAGGGAAGTGACCTGTGCCCTTTGTGTCACTGAGGCCGGGGGGTGGAGGGGGCAGGATTTGCCCCCAAATTACCGGTAAGTCAAACGTCTGACAGAAATTGAAGAAAAATCATGGTTTTTCTTTAATTCCATTCACTTACAGTCTCCTTAGATAATACTTCGTAACAACAGTAAGTAAAAGTCTTCTGATCAGAGTGCTATTTCTCTGTGCCTCCAGGTACCAATCTGGGGAGGGTAATGCCACACAGGAAAGTTGTTGGTCCTAGCTAATTACTGATTGTAAAATGCTTTGGAGATCCTTTGTTAAAGTCACTACATTAGTGGAATATATCATTATTGTTATGCAATGCTAAGGCCTCTGTTATTGCTGAAATATTTCCATTCAAATAAGTAACTAGAGTACATTGTGCAGTATTTGCTTTGAACATATCCCTTCTAAGCAATTCCACAATTTTCTCCCCTTGTCCTGCATAGAAATTTTGAAAACTATGTTCATATAGCTGAAATCAGGAACAAATAACCAGTCTCAAAACAGCCCTGCGAGTCAGGTGTTATTTATCTATGTTACTTCTAAGGCACAAGACAGGTTAAGTGACTTACCCCACAATCACACAATGAATCAGTGGCAAAATTAGGAACAGAACTCAGGAATCCCAATTCCCAGATCCCTACTCTAAGTAAGAGATAACTGGCTCAGCCTAGATATATTCATTTTTGGACATCTCCACTTATAAGGTAAGAAATCACATTTATGAAAATTATTACTTTCTGACATAATTTAGTACAACAAACATGTATTTACCTGGCCATTGTTCATTCAAAGGGTGATGCAGAGACATAGATACACATGTTGATTTCCGATTGACTTAAGTGAGACTACACAGAGCAAGAAGGTTTAAGTACATGTGTAAATCTTTGCAGGATTGGGATCTAAAATGTCACAGTCAATAAGAAAACAAAAGTTTGGAAATCTGCAGAGCGGTTCAAAACAGTTCAGACATTTCCCGTAACAAAAAGGAGCAATGGAATTCTATAGCCTGCATTTGAGATCTGAAGACAATTTGATGGCAGAGACTATCATTTCTGATTTTCAGTAAATTCTGTTTTGGTATGCTCTGGTATTTCATTATATAATATGAATGCATCTCCTAGCCTTCCTCTACATACAGTATTATCTTATTATTTTATTTGGTAGCTTTTCTGTTGTAGGGTTCAAAGTGATCTGAAGACCTACACTTGTTGTTTTAAAAATATTTCCTTTGAATTTTGTGTTTACTATTTATTGTTAAATCAGTAAGGATTTATTGATGGTAACTGAAAATTATAAATACAATTGAAATAAAAAATGGAAAGCTACACACTTTCAACATTTTCAGTTAGAGGGGTCGAAGACATACGAGATTGCAGGATTAAAGGAGGAGAACAAAAAGCAGATATTATTGTTCATTGATTTAGCAAAAAGAGAAAACATTAAGGTATCCTATATATTGTACCTTTCCTCTGAAGTCTTATACTCACTTTTCAACAGAACAAATATAAGACGGATGACTAGAACCACAACAATTAAAAAAAAAAAACCACAACATTTAAAGCCAGTGCAAAATCACAAATCAAGTCAATGTGCTATGCCAAAGGCCTTTTGAAATCAAAAGGATTTTAAAGATTTTTATTTAAAAAAAAACCTGACTAATTCTGTGGTCAGATGGAGAGTGTATTCCACAGTTACTAGACTACAGAGGCACATATACAGAAAGCACTATTTTGCCTCTATGAACTTGAGGCCAATAGCCCCAATTCCAGTGTACAATGACACGTAGGGCCGGTTGTTTTCTAGCCTTAAAGTTAAAACCCAAATCTTGACTTCAATTACTAAGATGCAGAGGAAGTACTCAAACAAACAAACAAAAAACTGACAGAAAGATAGCGGCAATAAAAAGTACTGCCCTCCTTCACCCTTAAGTTATCAGTATCCATAACTAGGTTGGACTTACTCTAAGTTACTTGAGTTTAACTCTCCAGAAATGGGAAGAAGATTCTGCATGCCCTGCTCCCACTTACAGTTCACCTAAGCACAAGTTTCGTGGATTTAAATGCAAATCTTAACATTGATTCAGGTCTTTACCTAGTGGTTAATCACTTTGGCTGAGTCCTCAGTTTCATTTAGTGCATCTTCTAAAAAAAAAAAAAAAAAAAAAAAAAAACCCAAAAACCAATACTCTGTAATTCTCTCTGAGATTTTAACTTGCAATGCACTTACGCTTGTAAAAGCTCCCTTGCCAAGAGGCATCAATGGTAGCCTAGAGGAATTTCCTCTACAATCAAGATGAGAGTTCAATCCTCATTCTATCTCCAAGGCATATATATGTTACAGAAGATGGAAGAACACCACAAGAAGCAGTCTATAACAAATTTACCATGTGTAAATAGCAGCACCGAGAAGATAACAAAGGGTCTGTAGCGCTACTGCAATCCAGCAGAGCCAATAACTGGTCAATGGCTCTTGAGGCGTCATTACAGACCCGCTATGGTATATGACTCAGACAACGTTTCTTTTGGAGATGGAGTGGGTTATAAGTGATTTCTCAACATACAATTAACAGATTCTGGGTTTGTTTCTGATTTCATTCAAGTCCACGGAAAAACTACTGATTTTAATGAAGCACGATCAAGCCCTAAAATATATATGTATACGTATGTTTTAACAGACACAAACTAAACTTATCCAAAACAAACAAACTAAAAATCAGTGACCGTATTAAACCGACTTGTCCACTGACAGAAGTGATAAATGGAGTAAATGTACAATGTGATAACAATTAGACAGACACACCCTTCTTGCTATTCAAAATGTCTTGTTTTTTTTAAATAGATGAGCTTCTAATCTCATCAGCAGCCAATAATAAGTATCAATCTTCATGTGATTTGGATTTTGGCTTTGCCTCAGTCTATGGCATCTCTAATACAATAGTATATCTATTTTATAATAATGTCTATAAGCGCCTTTTGAAAAAAGCCTGCCGACAGTTACATATGTTTTCACACACATTTAACTGTAATGTTATATATGATACACATACTGTATGTCTTTATGTATATAATATATAAATACAATCCCCCCCATATGGTATAAGAATATGTATCAACAGTGTAGCACAATTTAGTCATCCTTCAGTCAATGTACTTAAGAAATTTGGGGTAAAGCCTAGAAGGACAAGCTTATTAAGAGGGTCACTAGAACCAAAATGAAAAAATAATTAACAATATATACTTTAAGAAAAAGGCAACAAATTTTGCCTTATATGAAATATATGAAAAGATCCAAGCAACTGCAACTAGAGAAAGAAAAAAAAAAAATCTTAAAACCCCCCAAACAAAAAACTAAATTCATGTATTTATCAAAAATTACATATTAGCAGAGAAAGATTGCCAACCTGATGTTGAAATACCAATAAAAGGCCAGTACTGTTACGCCATGAGAGCCAACGGGAGCAGTAAGGAAAAACATTAAAATGTAGTCCTAGAAATCTACCCAAATTCTTCTCTCTAAACAAAGCACAGTTTCTAAATGTTTCCATGTATGCAGTTGTCCTCTATGATAAGTTATTTCCTTGACAGATTTATTCACTTATTGGGAATTGGTTTAGGAGAAGTTGCATTGTTTATGACAAAGCCAGAAAATGACACACAGCATATTTGGCCATTTCACAAGTTATATTTTAACCAGTCTAACAACCGAGAAGTAGATAAAATGAAGATGTTCCAACTTCCACCACAAAAAAGTTGGGTTAACCCTTCTGATATCTTCCGACACCGAGGGCGCATCTACTTAAGCTGCACTCTTATGACACTCTTTGGACATACGAACTACATTCCAACACTAAGCTCTCACAAAAAGCTGTGTTTTTAAGATGTGTAACCTGTAACACATGCATGACACTGAATTGGATACAACTCTCGGCCCTTCCCCAGCACATTCGCCAAATGTTATCCCATTTTGATTTCCAAATAATACTTGGAACAACATAACCCAATTTTCAAGTAAACTGGGGATATTTTCTATTTCTCAAGATGGCAAACATCACAGAAAAAGAAAAAAAACAAGGTAGCAATCAGGGATATGACGTTAAAATCTGATATTGCAAAACATACCAATAGAAGAACACATTTTGATTGATGCTTTCTGTGCATTTCCCAGTACTATTCAGGAATAATAATCATGAAGAACAAAATTCTATCCCAGCTCATGTTACATTGCATGGAGGAATTTTGAGGATGCTTTTCCTTTGTTTGAAGCAAACAAAAAGTCACCAATGAAGCTACAGGTCAAAATAGTTGCAAAATCCCTGTTCGCTGTAAGCTAAAATCAATGGGCAGACATTGTGATCCAAAACCCGGCTACACTAGGAAAAAGGTAGTAAATGTCTAATCTACACCAAGCCAAAATGAGCTTAATTGTGTTTTATTGTGCACTTTTCCTGATTTTATTACAGCTATTAACAGGGCCGGCTCCAGGGTTTTGGCCGCTCCAAGCAGCCAAACAAAAAAAAAACAAAAAACAAAAAAAAGCCGCGATCACGATTGCGATCTGCGGCGGCAATTCGGCAGGAGGTCCTTCGCTCCGAGCAGGAGTGAGGGACCATCCGCCGAACAGCTGGACGTGCCGCCCCTCTCCGAAGTGGCCGCCCCAAGCACCTGCTTGGTAAGCTGGTGCCTGGAGCCGGCCCTGGCTATGAAACAAAATATCCTGCATAAAATACAAATGAAGGCGTTCAGTCAAATTCCAGTAGTTCATAGTCATGAGCATTTTCTCAGTTAAGAATTAATTGCAACTTTTCAAGTTTGTTTCTCTTTCCCAGATATTTTCTTCTCATTTTCACATATACATTTAGATCATTCCAGTTCCATCATCTTAGAAATGCATAAAGTAACAGATTTGAAGCCTAATTAGTTCCAGCTATCCACTGTAGGTGAGTAAAACAATTTCTAGCTCTGCCAGTCAAGTCTAACATTTCTGTTCAGCAATGATATTTCATCGCTTTAGACATCAAGCAACTAGTAGCTCTTAGGCATATCTTTCCCGAATGCAAGAGAAGAGGGGACTACGTCATACTGAGAAAGAAATATTTGCTCTCACCTGTTCATTTCTTTTCTTTTAAATTGCCACATTAGCCAACCCTGGTTTTGCATTTTATTGGCGCTTCAGATGGAGATCAGTTCCAAGCTAGGAGCTTACCCTATTCCCTTTGTGGGAAGGAGGACTGACTGGCAGAATGCTTCCAGAGCTATACTACTAACTTGAGCACACAATTGGTGCCTATGAAAATGTGAACATATAGCTAGAGCATTAAGAAGGATTTGGGGTTTTTTAAACTTGTGGTACAGAGCATAATAGAAAATAAGTCTTAAGACTGCTTGAACTTGAAAGAAAACGCCACTTGAAACTTCATAATGGATCTGGTTATTCAGAAAATAGAAAATTAAGAAACACAAAAATTCTCCATATTATGAAATTGTTAATTGAGTTTGAAGATAGATTTATAACAATAGTGAAACCACAAGAGAGGTTCCACAAATGATATTCACTATGAACTTTATATATAGTGAATTATCTTCTTTTTTAAATTTAAACACAGCTACTAAGATATGGCATTGTGCACTACACTTCTGTCAAAAGCAACATCAGCTTAAGATTGCATGTTTGATTTTGTAGAGTCCTGGGAAAAGTATGTTCTGATAATTAGATGGTCATGTTACACATTGCTTTATACAGAAATTCATATGATTCTTAGAAGCAAGACATGGAGCTGCATGGAATAGACTGTAATTAGTCTTTTTCCTTGAATGCACCAGAAATACATAGGTTTTGGCATAATTTAATCAAGATTTGGATACCTTTTCCCTTAAACTACCAGAAGATAAACAAAAACAGGAAAAAAAATGACTCATTCTACATTTTCTTAATGACATGGTGGTGCCATTTTTTCCTAGTAGTTCAGTCACAATGAGGGAAGGACCATGTCTCATGATCAGTTAGTGCATTTTTGATAGATAGGAACATGAGGTTCAAACTAAGAGAAAATGTGTCCATGTGGATGGTACCCCATTGGCAACCCATTGCTAGAAGAATCTCCAGGCATAATGACTACCGCAAGGAAGGTAACCTCCATGTTTTGGAAGTACAGCGATACGGAGCGAAGCCATGACTTTGTCAAAACAGCTAAAACCAAATTAAGCATCCAGGCTGGAATGGTGTCTTCTTGAGAATTTAAAAAGGCTGCTTCTTTGTGGGATCACTTAAAGTGAGGACAAAAGGAAATACAACTGGGACTAATTCACCCCTAGGACACTAACCAATATGGTGAATTGGCCACAAACTTTCTTAGGTACATATCTTGAGCTTCAAGGACAAGCCATCTTGGAGGATGCCCAGATTGTGGATAATCTTAGGGATTTGTCTTTGTTTTTTCTAACTGCATCATCTTTTGAACTTTTAAATGAACATCAACTTATGTTTGTGACACACTCCTTTTTCTGTAGTTGTTTCCTTGAAGCATCTGAATGGCTAAACAGAGAGTTTCCTGAGGTGTGGCAGAAGAATGAGGCCATGAGTTAGGAGGTATTTCAAGAAGACTGGCTGAGCAGAAATAGGATGCAGATATGGTTACTGAACAGTGAGAACCAAGGTCTTATATCTTGGCTGAGAAGCCTTAAAATTATTGATGTTTCTCTGAATAGCAGAGGAACCAATGAATAAAAGGAGCTCTTTGGTCCAGGGTGAGATTGGGCATCAGCTGCTATAGTGATTTTATAGTGGATAACGTGATTTTAGTCAATAGGTCAATAACGTGCCATCGCTGGTAATTAGTAACAATGGTCAATGATGGGATATTAAAAGTTACTACAGAGAACTTTTTTCCGGAGGGTCTGGCTGGAGAATCTTGCTCGCATGCTCGGGGTTCAGCTGATCGCCATATTTGGGGTCGGGAAGGAATTTTCCTCCAGGGTAGATTGGCAGAGGCCCTGGAGGTTTTTCGCCTTCCTCCGCAGCATGGGGCAGGGGTCGCTTGCTGGAGAATTCTCTGCAACTTGAAGTCTTTAAATCAAGATTTGGGGACTTCAACAGCTGAGTCAAGGGAGAGAATTATTCCAAGAGTGGGTGGGTCAGCTTTTGTGGCCTGCATCATGCGGGAGGTCAGACTAGATGATCATAATGGTTCTTTCTGACCTTAAAGTCTATGAGTTCATTTCCCTGTCTTACAAAAACAGCGAGGCAAGATGTCCGGAACTAGACCACCAAATTTCTTTGTACGTTGTGCAGGCTCCAGTCTTACTTATTTGTTTGAGGCTTATCCAGTCACTTAATGCAGGTGCTTAAGTGAAAGCCTCAAAAAGTTGAAAGGTTTATTGGCTCACATGGGTAGGACACAGCTTCCATGTGTAAGGCGATGAGCCTGGAATTAAATAATGAAGAAAGCAAAATTCACAATTCTTTGAGCTCGAAGGATCAGGTTTTCTTTTTTGTCTTACTTTTTGTGCATGTGTATGCGCATATGTGCTGTAGGGCCTTGCTGAATACTCAAATTGTTTATAAATACTAAATCATGGTTTTGGGGACCTCCAGAGCAGGGGTCGGCAACGTTTGGCATGCAGCTCGCCAGGGTAAGCACCCTGGCGGGCCGGGCCAGTTTTATTTACCTGCTGACATGGCAGGTTCAGCCGATCGCGGCCCCCACTGGCCGCGGTTCGCCGTCCCTGGCCAATGGGGGTGGCGAGAAGCGGTGCGGGCGAGCGATGTGCTGGCCGCGGCTTCTCGCCGCCCCCATTGGCCCGGGACGGCGAACCGCAGCCAGTGGGGGCCGCGATCGGCCGAACCTGCCGCGTCAGCAGGTAAATAAAACTGGCCCAGCCCGCCAGGGTGCTTACCCTGGCGAGCCGCGTGCCAAACGTTGCCGACCCCTGCTCCAGAGGATGAGGATGAATTTCAGAACATTTTTGTGTGGATAAAAGTTGAGCAGCAGGACTTGTTTGTTTGTTTTGATCATTGCAGGAATTCAATTATTATTATTATTATTATTATTATATATATATATATATTTTAAGAATATTAGGGTTGGAAGGGACCTCAGGAGGTCATCTAGTCTAACCCCCTGCTCAAAGCAAGACCAATCCCCAGACAGATTTTTGCCCCAGATCCCTAAATGGCCCCTTCAAGGATTGAACTCACAACCCTGGGTTTAGCAGACCAATGCTCAAACCACTGAGCTATCCCTCCCCCCATGACCTGAGTCAATGAAGAGATTCTTTTAATGATCATTAACATTTCCATTGCCCTCTTTGGGGTCACTTAAGGATACATCCAACTTTATTTTAGCCTTTCCCTAGGAGTCAGAATCCAAGGCTTATATTTAAATAAGAATTTAAAGGGGATAACAGCTGATAAGGATTTAGGGTGGAAATACTAATCTTTTGAAGGCGCCACCTGGAAAGACGCAGCGAATATTTCTTCCCACTGAAAGGTAAACCAATGGAAGAGTACACAAAATAGGATGAATGATGGCCTGCTGAAGGGAAGAGGTAGGAATTGTTACAAAGTCTACTTGCCTTCTCAGAGAGGATGAGAGCTAACTCATTTCTTCCAGTGGGACTCCATTCGCAGATGCTGGGGCCCATCTACAGCAGTGAGAGTAAACAAGGGATTATTCTCCCCTGTTTTGCATTCCTCACTGCACTCAAGGTCTGAGGTGAGAGGCTTACTGCTTGTAACAGCAGAGTGATAGGCAGTTGTGGTTGATAGAACGGGGCCCATTTGATGAGCACAGCTGCTTCCACTTACTCTTGACTTGGCAAGGATCTCACCAGACTGCCGGCTGGGAGTACAAGAATCTGTCCCAAAGCCCTGTTTAGGTTGACATTCCCTGGGAAGGGTCACCTTGGCTACAGCAGAAATAGAGGTTCCCACCTTTTATGTAATGCTATAAATATCCAGTACTATTAGTAATCACACAAACAAAGCTCATTTTCTATTGGCCACCATCCTTAAAACACAGTGGTGAGATCAAGAAAAAGCACTAGGTCTTGCTAAAATAGAAGCAAACAGCACAAAACAGAACTTCCTGCACACTGGGCCACATTCCAATGAAGTAATTGACTTGTGACTTTGCCAGTTTAACAAATCAATTCTCAAGCACTCTCTATAGTGCACTAAATGGGGAAAGGCATCAGCTCTTCTTGCGCTGCTCAGTATGTGTTCGCTCTTAGTACATGCTCTTGATTGCCATATAAAGTGCTAAACTATAATTCTCTAGCAAAAAAATAAAAATATATTCATTGCTGATTAAGAATTGACTTTCATCATAAACCTTGGCAATAAAAAAAAGTCCAAGTTTAGACAACATTTTTCTATGCCATAGTAAAAGTACGTACATAAAACATGTACATGGTAGAAACAAGAAATGAAAGAACTAACACCATAATCCCTGAAATAGAACAACAACAATACTTTGTAGTTATCCAATGTCTTCCATACAAGGTTCAAATACATGGTTCATTTAGAGCACTGCTACAAGTTGAATTTAAGTTTACATAAGACACAGACAAAAGAGATACCCATATTCTATGTGTTACAAATATTATCCTTAATCCATTACCAAAGTTAAATTATTGAAAACTGACCACTTTAGCACCTCACACACAAAAAGTTAGTCATGTTCAATTTCTTCAACAAAAGCTACATTGGCTAGGTTCATTATGGGATCTCCCCCACCCCTACCCACCTGTAAAACATCAGGTTTCAGAAATGCACAGAAAACAGCAAAAGGAAGGATATCAGACGATGCATAAATGAGCTGATCCAATAAGTCAAATCATATGCTCCCATATTGCTCACAACACGGTCTCCAACTTGTTTACCTTCATGTCTGAATACTCTACAGATCAGCCTTTTGTATAGGAAGACTAATGTGCTTAAACTGTGCAAAGCTGTTTCCTCTTTTTAGAGCTAAGAAAACGATTGGGACAATGGAGAACAAGTTCATAGTCCCAGTATTTTTGGGGGGGGGGGGGGGGAGAGCAGAATCCTTTCTCTATCTAGTTGCAGGAAACAACATGCCCTTGTTTCAGATTAAATGCAAGATGTGCTGCAAAAAAGATTTCCTTTTCCCCTGCAACATGACATTGATATTCTACTTAAGAATCCTAGAAGAATTTTATACTATTTCCTTCTTTCACCAAACCATGCAAACTTTCTTTAGTCAATTGAACAAGAAAAAAAAAATCCAGAACTGAAACCATGTAACAAAAATGTTATCAGTTGTGACAAATAGTGCAACTGATGATAATATAGTTAAATAAGATTCACCTCAGCTCATGTAAAAATTACAACTATGTTCTCCAAACTGCGTATGAGTGTTATACTGCTGATACAGAAGATTCCCAAAACGTTAACAGCTTCATCGTTTCGGGGAGGAGACAGAAGAATGTGGTTATGTTTAATTAAAACAAAAACATGTATTTCTGTCTATCCATTTCTAGTGCCATCACAGTGCTCTAGTTTATTCATGCAAAAACAGATGCTATTTAATATTGGGTGCCTTGGATTATCTAGTTTCTTTTTTTCCAATACATCACAAAAGTGGGTATAAAAGAGTCAAATAAAGTGGATTGTCTTTACTGCATACACATGAACATCTGGAAAATGGAGCCTAGGATTGTGAAATCCAGTTTGCTAAATACAAAGATCTCTGTTGGGAGAGAGAAATAAATGGGCAGCCAAAGGATTTTCAAATGAGGCAGAGAATAGGATTTTTTTTTCCTACATAATAACTCAACATGGATGAACAAAACATTTAACAAATAATCCTTCCTCTGAGTTTACTTCAGGACGCCCCCCAAAAAACAACCCCACATGAAACAAAGCAAAAAATCCCACAGCACCACATCTCCCAAGATTGCCACATACTGATAGCCTAGCAGATTTTCTTAATCTCTATAAAAAGGATTTCTCTGTAGAAAAATCAGCATGTGAAAAAGTTGCTACTGACAGCAGAAAGTTAAAATAAAAGTAATAAAAAAACCTAACCTATTATATACTGACTAGTGCTTCAGAGAAAAAACATATGATCGTGTCACAAACCATTTTTAAAAGTCCAACTCTGCTAAGTCTACTTGCATCTAGTTATTGTACTTACTGCAACAAATTAAGATTGTAGAATCAGCTGAAGCTAGTCGGTGTTACAATTCTTGTGATTCAAAATAAACTTTACGAAAATGTGTGGCCACCATCAGACCGTGGCTTGAGTCATCTGTATATACAAGCTCCCAACAACGGCATCCAAATAACACAATGAAGCATCAAATGCTTATTTCATAAACACACTTCTCAAGTTGTTGATCATCTCAGTCCAGTAAAAATGTTTGGAAAACATCCTACTATAGACGGTAATATCCACTGTCTGTCTCTATGCAATAAATGCTCATTTGGACAAGAAAGAAGTGGGTCTAACACAGAGGTGGGAAAACTATGGCCCGCGAGCCGCATCCGGGCTGCGGGACCGTCCTTCCCGGCCCTTGAGCTCCCAGCCAGGGAGGCTAGCCCCCGGCCCCTGCCCTGCTGTCCCTGCTCCCCCGCAGCCTCAGCTCTCCGTGCTGCCAGCGCTTTGGGCGGCAGGGCTGCAAGCTCCTGCCAGGCAGCACGGCGGCATGGCTGGCTCCGGCCGGGCGGCACGGCTGCCAGTCCTGGTGCTCTGAGCGGCATGGTAAGGGGGTGTGGAGTGGGGGGGGTTGGATAAGGAGCAGAGGGTCCCGGAGGGCAGTCAGGTGACAGGGAGCAGGGGGCTGTTGGATAGGTGTGAGAGTCCCGGGGGGCCTGTCAGGGGGCGGGGGTGTGGATAGGGGTCAGGGCAGTCAGGGGACAGGGCCAGGGGGGTTGGATGGGTCAAGGGTTCTGAGGGGGCAGTTAGGGGTCGGAAAGTGGGAGGGGGCAGGAAGTGGGAGTGCGGGCCAGGCTGTTTGGGGAGGCACAAACCTGGCCCTCCATACAGTTTCGGAACCCCAATGTGGCCCTCAGGCCAAAAAGTTTGCCCACCCCTGATCTAATAGCATTTTATCACTGTTGTGCATGCCCTCAAAAATGTTGATCAAACATTTAGTACATCTTAAATAAAAATGTAAGCCAGCAGGTTTGCACCAAAACAAAAACGTGATCTGTACTGTTTGATAATTTCCTGAGTTACCCCTAGTATGGCAATTCAGCCACTACATTCATAAAGTGGAAGCAGAGAGGGATCAGATTTCATCTTTGGACCCACAAGTGCAGATGGCTGGAACTGGATAAAGTTCTGAAAGACCAAGAGATAGCTGCAGAAACAGTGGACCAATAATTGCTCCCAGCTTGCATGCAAGAGATGGCCGAGGAGAAGCAGTAAGAGCAGAAACAGACGCGAGTCATCAGCAATTGGTATCAGAATCATGACAGCGGCATAGGACAGGCTGGCTTGTGGGATTCTTCAGGTTGGCACAAATCATGCAAATCCTTCATTGACTGCCATGAAGTTAGTATTTGCCAACAGATTACCACATGGATTTCCTTTTTTTAAGTATAAGGAGAAAGGTTAAAATTATGCTCTTAGATTATGATCCTGCACTATTAAATAAATGGGAGCTGAGCTATTGACTTCAATGATCAGACTTGAGCTCTGATCCTGCTATGAGGTTCCCATAGGCAGAACTTCAGTAAACCGAGCTCTTTATGGGTGCATGACCCATGCAGAGGTCTTCGCAGGATGAGAGCCCTGTGCGGCAAATGCTGTCATTTTAATGGTGACCACTGTAGCTAGCGTTTTAGCATCCAGAATCGGGGGAAGAGGAAGGTGGAGAATATGCAGACAGAGGCGCTTTCTACATCACCACCACTTTTGTATGCTGAGACCCTACTTTCAGAACAGCTTCCCTCTTATCTGGCCCAATGTTAACTTGCATTAATGTGCATTAAAACGGTAACATTAAGACACCAAAGCTCCTTTTTTTTTTTTTTTTTTTTTAAACTGAATGTTGAAAATGATTCACATGAAAAAAGGTCCGGTGAAGTATCCAGCTAACCATTTTTTTGGGCGGGGAAGGGGGCAGGCATGATGTTATCTTTAAATACAAACATACATACAATGTAGCAGCACAGCTGCCTTTTGATCTGTTACTTCTGACCACTCAAAAAAAAAAAAAACAACAAAAAAAAAAAAAAAAAAAAAAAAAAAAAAAAAAAAAAAAAAAAAAAATAAAAAAAAAAAAAAAAAAAAAAAAAAAAAAAAAAAAAAAAAAAAAAAACAAAAAAAAAAAGCTGTTTAGAAGCCACAATACAATTTAATTACTTTCTCCTGCAGCTTGCATGGGGGGAAAAAATCCAGCTACTTAAAAAAAGAAAGAAAGAAAGAAAGAAAGAAAGAAAGAAAGAAAGAAAGGACAGCAAGTAAATGAAAGTGGCTTTTGAGAGAAAACAGAGGATGGTATGTAGTGGTACTTTTTTATACTTATAAAAGCATGAGTCATTTCCTACTCAGTTACCTCACAAAAAGAGAGGTGTAGCATAAAAGAAAATGTTGGTGGTTTATGCCCTAACTTACATCGTAAAACATTTTAAATGATGGCATGCATATTCTGAGAACAACAGTGTTATGATTCCTGCAAAGTCCCACCACTACCTCAATCTTCCAGTTTCTCCACAGATATTAATCCACTTATTCAAGGGAAATCCTATTTACACCAGTGGAAGATCTCACCTAGGAATTTTAATGTCAATGTAAGCTTCTTGGAGCATAGATTGTTATATGTTTCTATAACCGTGAATAATGCCTGGCACTCAAATAATAAGCAACATGTAGCATGCACTTACTCCACACGTGCATCATCAATCTGTCTACAGAAAGGATACATCAGCTCTCAAAAAAGTGTTGTACACGTAAAGCCACTTATATTGAAACTATTTTGTAACAAAGTATTCTAGGAGAATAGTCTCACATTGTTTTAGTCTATCCCTAGCGGAAATTCCAACAGGCTCTACTGGGATTCTGATAATTTCTGCTGGACTCAGTGGTTTCAGCTGGAGAACAAGAAGCCCCAGGAATCAATACACCTGCTTCTGTGTTCCAAAACCTAGCTGGACAACTGGAAGCAAACGAAAAATGTCAACTGAGATTTCCACTCGAGTTTCGTAGTTTTCATAGATCCTTTTTTCACAGATTTCAAGGCCAGAAGGGACTGTTGTGATCATCTCATCTGACCTCATGTACAACACAGGCCATAGAAATTCTTCAAAATAATTCCTAGAGCATATCTTTTAGAAAAACATCCAATGTTGATATAAAAATTGTCAACGATGGAGAACCCACCATGACCCTTAGTAAATTGTTCCAATGGTTTACATAACACTGTCAAGTACTGTCACGTCTACAGGGTGAACTGCACCTTAGACCCCATTAGTCTCTCAAGTGTACTCCTTAGGAGACAAACTAGGCTTTCTTTCAGTCTGGGTGGGACCACATGGTTCAACCGCTCTTACACTGGATCTCTGGGCTGCAACCCTCCTGGTTCCCAGCCATGTTAATGACACCAGCCCAATTTGGTTTTGGCACCTGTAATAGTTTCCCTTTGGGAGCCTGTGACATTATAAGTTTGCAGTGACACACAGAAACAGTGTCTTCAAAACAAAGCGTTACTTATTTATTCATCAAAAGGTGCAAAGGGTACTAACAACAAAAGGCCTACATGCATTGGTCCTACTTACACCTTTGACTTTCCTTGCCAGCTATTGTAAATTCCCCTCAGCCCAGCTAACTCCATCTCTGGCAGGGAGAAGCAGCCTGCCCTGCTGTAGCAGGCTCTGTGTCTCAGTTTGTCAGCTTTCTCTGACGCATCCTAGGTAGCCTCTGGCCACTCACTCCACCCCTCCTTCTTTTTCTAGCATCTTTGAGGTTTAGAATCCCCTTTGATCCTAAGCTCAGCCTTAGGAAAAAGTAAACCTCTCCAGTCTGGATGGAGCCAGTCTGGGGGTATTCCCTAAGTCATACCTTCCCAGCATTGCTTCCTCCAGAAGCCTCATCACTGCCATTGTTTTGTTTACTTTTTTTCTTCCTGTACACCCTCCTTTGATTTAACACCTTGTAGTCAGGTAGGTTAGTATCAAACAGATAACCTGAAGAGCATATGATATTTATAATAAATTACACTTGCCCCCTTAGTTCTCCAAAGTACATTTCGAAGTTTTGTTTAACACCATCATTTCTAATAACTGGACATTTTAAAATAATTAATTGTTTATCTTTTCTATTACGAGCACATTAATTCTTTTCCCATGGTGTGTAAGTGTGAGACTATGTGCTAGTAACTTGTGTTGGGTTGAAAGCTCTAGCCGGTTCAGAGATTTTTACTTATTTATTTATTTAAGGCCAAAAGAGACCACTATGATCATCTAGTCTAACCTTCTGCATCACACAAGCCATAGATTTCACCCAATAATTCCTGTAGTGGAAGTAACTAGTCTTTCCTACTACACAAGTGAACAAAATCAAGCCTAGATACTTATGGTTGAACTACAGCCTCCAGATTACTTTCCAAGTACATTTAATCCAATCTCTGCTTAGTCTGCCAACACTAATGGCAGTTCAGTGTCAATTTAAAATTTAGAAAGCTCTTTTCATGATATGGGCACTTATGTACTGAGAACTAATCAAATGTCCCAGTCGTATCACATAGGTTAAATATATCATATGTTAACAGCTAGCCAACATGACTGTAGGCTTATGCATGCAAAGCAGCTATTTTATTTTTTATATGCCTCAATAGTACCAATTTAGAGCCAAATTCAGGGGAGATGTCAACTGTGAGGTAGGTTACACACAACTGGTCTTAAGTAAGTAAGTAGATGTTGAGTGGAAGAAAGGATGGGGATGTAGGAAGAAAAGTCACCAACGAGAGAGAGTATAAATTAGAGCTCTTCCTCTGTTTCATTTTACACCTTCTTACACCCCGAGGCTTGTTTTTCCTGCTACAGCTCCTGCCTACTCAGCACGTAAATGACACCAACTTACAAGTACTTACGTCAACTCACCGACAGGCAGTTCACATCACTGCTGAATTTGGCCCTTATAATGAAAAGGAAACTCAATCTTCCCCTGACATAAAAAATACTCAATGAGAAAAACCCACAGTGTAATGCTTGACAACGCTAGTCAGTTCTTAAGAAGTAACTGCCACGAAAACAAGATTTTTCTCTTATCACAGTTATTCATTTAAGCTTTATTTCATACAGTTGCCTCTCTGCTTTCATAATGTTCTGCAAGAGCACTGGCAAGTACAAAAGAGCCAAGGGACCCACTCAAACACATTTAACCTACATACAAGGAGCTAAGGGAGCTATTTCAGCCCTGCTGTCCAATAAAAATAAAGCACATGCAAAACCAGTTACGAGCATGGCCTTTCAGAGCCCCTGAATCTAACAGATGTAGTTTGCAAATTCTCTCATATTGTGTCTATTTTCACAACAGCCCTAAGAGACAGTATTCAGTCATGGAAAAACCCAAAAGCTTGTTTTCTATATCATCAAAAACCTTTTGCCTGCTTTGTTTAGCTACAGCTTTCTTATCTTTTTGTATTCTGCATTTCTTCCTTTTGTATTTGCTACTGACTGGCAGCAGTAGCAAAACTGCAGGCTAGTCCTCAAAATATTTTCTTCTAAAGGATTTTCCTGCATTGTCATAAATATGTAAGCTTCCATGGATGTCACACATTAGTGTGACTTTACCTAGCAATATGCCACTGCCCTCTCCTACTTTTGCTTCTATATGACAGGAATGCATTCTCTCAATGCACTACTGCAACTGCCATTAATATTGGTAAGTATTAAGTATATGCACTAGAGAAAACAGACCTGACATAATCCAGGTGCAATATGGGCACAGAGCAATAAGTTTAGTGATTAGAGCAAAGAATTGGGAGTCAGGTCCCTGAGTTCTAGAGTTCTATTTCTGGTGCCATCGCTGGTAAAATGTGGGTCCGGCTGGAGAATCTTGCCTGTATGCTCGGGGTTCTACTGATCGCCATATTTGGGGTCGGGAAGGAATTTTCCTCCAGGGTAGATTGGCAGAGGCCCTGGAGGTTTTTTGCCTTCCTTCGCAGCATAGGGCAGGGGTCGCAAGCTGGAGGATTCTCTGCGACTTGAAGTCTTTAAATCACGATCTGGAGACTTCAACAGCTGAGATAAGGGAAATTGGGTGGGTCAGCTTTTGTGGCCTGCATCATGCGGGAGGTCAGACTAGATGACCATAATGGTCCCTCCTGACCTTAAAGTCTATGAGTCTATGGTTCTATCACTGGCAGTCATTATGCGACCTGCAGCAAGTCATGTAACGTCTGTGCACCTAAGCTTGCTGATACAAAGAAATAACAACACTTACCTATTTCACAAGGTTGTTGAGGTTTAATTAATGTCTGTAAAATGCTTTTCTATCTTCAGATAGAAAGGGGGATCAGTTTATGTGCAGGCATTTTAAAAAGAGCAAGGATTCTATAGTAGATGATAGTGCTGTTTCAAAAATCCAGCTACATAATTAACATATTTGACAACAGTTGAGATAATGATATGAAATATCAATAATCATTTCAGACAACTGCATAAATTAACACAAAACTGACAGCAGGAGAGAGCAGGTTGCTTAGATAACACCCAATTTCCAATGCTTCCAACATCAGTGAAAAAGTTCTTCACGTCGTATTCTTACCTCAAAACTGAATTCAGAAGTCACACTTTTCAATGGAAATAGTTGTTTGCATTCCATGCCAGACCAGTCTAAAACAGAATCCCAACTAGGGAATGCCTTGCCTGATGCACTGAATCATGTCAACACACGTTGGGTCCGAGTATGTTGAAAAACATTTGATATAGTCAGAAGAGCGGCAACTCAAGTTTATAGAAGATTTCAAATGAATATTGAGCAGAAATCTTAGATAAGTCACCAGTTCTTCACTAAATAGTTCACCCTTCTCTCAAATTCTCATTCTCTCTGCATTTTTTTTTTTAAAATACCCTTGTGTTCTCATGAAAACGATGTTTTAGAATTGGGACATTTTGTATTTTCCCCATGCTACCCATAACTCAACCAATCCAGTAAATGTGAGCAAAACTAAATCACTTTACAAGTCCACAGTTCATTCCTTCAAGCTCAAGTATCCAAGCCAAAGAGAGGTAACAAAGAATTCTCAGGAGCCACAATGTACTCTGTTTATGAAAGGTCTGCTTTAATCCACCAACAAAACTAACAAGGCTCGTTTCCTGAACTGCTTTCTCCATACATCAGCTCTTGAAAGGAATAAATCAACCTGCTAACAAGAAAAATAAGATTACAATGAAAACATATTATGAAATTAACAGATCAGAATATGGCAAGCTTGTCAGTTACATTACAGAAAGTCTCGATAGGGAAAATGGGAGATTCTCAGGAAAACCGATAAAGTGACATGTAATAATTTATAATAGCCAAAACTGTTACAATCTAACAATATCTTGTTTCCATAGAAGTAGCCGGATCCACCCAAACTGAACTTCAGTTTATTTAAAAATATTAAAGTAGCCCCACCCTTCACTTGAATGCTATTTTCCAACCTAACCTGCTGTATTCTTGGTTTCTTTGACTTTTCCATTATATTTCAAATCCTAGAGATTTCCAAATCCACCCATTCTTAGAATAAGAAATCTCAGCTATTTCTGTTCAACATGATAGTATATTATAGGAAAATGTCACTTCTATTAAAATGTGAGCAGTCCCCATTTAATGGTCCAACTAGCATGTGCTATAGCAGAATAACTTATTCTTTAAGGCTCAGTGATGAAAGGTAAAGTCCACTAGCAATACTGTTTATAATTCCAGAAATTAAATACATTAGTAGTTAGTGAAATCACCACAACCAGAGCTGCTATTAGGGAATCAGTAGGGAATGCGTAACCTTGGTACAGACTGAACACACAGGAACAACCCCTGCACTGTGAGAAGTGTGGGTTTCAAAACAACAGGGGCCAAATTCATTCCTTTGTGTGACTCCACTGAAGATAACCTAGTTATACCAAGGATGAATCCTGTCTATGAAATCAAACTATTCCGCTGCTTCCAGCTGCTTTGTTTGAACTACCAAAACTAGGACAAAGCACAAAGGCCATTTGGGAGAGAAGAACCAGAGAAAGGCCCAGTACCACAAAGGCAGATGGTAATACAGAAGCTGTGCCTGAGCTCTAGCAAGACTTCACAATTTACCTTTCCTGGCTCCAAAAAAGTATAAGAGGACCCCAATTTATTATTAAAAAAATAAATAAATAAACCCTAAAAACGCACTAATTTTTCAAACCCAATTAACGATTTTTTGGAGCCTGACTTACGGTTTTTGAACAGTTGGGGTTGACAATGAGTGTAATAAAAAGTATGCCTATTGGTAATCGGATCACTTTCTATTACTCCCCTTTGTCTACTTAGATTGTAAGCTCTTTGAGGGACAGACCATATCATTTTTTATGTCTGTGAAGCACATGGCACACACTCAGCATGCTTTTAGGTGTTCTTTCTCAAATCTGTAATTAGTCTAAATGTGTGTGGATTTTATGAGCGCACACACACAGGCGGTAGGGTTGCCAACTGTCTGATTGCAGAAAACTGAACACCCTTGACCTGCCCTCTCCCCCATGGCCCCACCCCTCTCTGAGGCCACCCCCGCCACTCACTCCATCCCCTCTCCCTCTGTTGCTCACTCTCCCCCACCCTCACTCACTTGCTTATTTTCAGTGGACTGTGCCACGGTTCCCAGCCAATGGGAATTGCAGAGGCGGTGCTCGGGGCAGGGGCAGTGCGCGGAGCCACCTGGCTGCCCCGGGACCTAGGAGCCAGAGAGGGGACATACCACCGCTTCAGGAAGCCGCAGGGAGCCTGTCTTACCTTGCTGCGCCATCAACCGGACTTTTAACGACTTGGTCAGCAGTGGTGACCAGAACTGCCAGGGTCCCTTTTCGACCGGGCATTCCGGTCAAAAACCAGGTGCCTGGCAACCCTAATAGGCAGGGGGAGGATTAGAGGGAGGAAAATGTAAAGTGCTGAGCATTCTAACTCTGATCCCAATAGGCACTTAAGCAGGTGTTTAACTTTAAGCATATGAGTAGACCCACTGTAATAATTTGTAACGGATTTAATTTGAAAAATCAGTGGAATTACTCACATAGTTACTCACATAGTTAAAGCTCCTACTTGAGTGCTTTTCCAGATCAGGGCCAGAGTGTTCAGTGCCTTACTTCACTGTGCCCATAAAAAGGGTCCTCATTGAAATTTTAAAGTGTTCACCTGTGACATTTTCCTCCCTCCAATCCTAACCCACCTATGTGCACGCACACAAGCTTCACACCCAGTTAGTCTTTTCTCCAATCTATAAAATACCATCTTATAATACCCAAAAGTGTACTGGGTGTCTGCTGGATGCTTCAAAGACACAAATGAAGACATGATCTGTCCTGAAGATCTTTATAATTGAAATCAACAAAGGGGGAGCAATACAAAGTGATCAAACTGCCATTAGGCATACTTTTTGTTATGGTATTTGACAATGCCAGACATTCAGAAATCAAGAGTTAAGCTCCCAAAAGAAAAAAAAAAGTGGCTTAAAAACATTTTGTTTTTTTAGAATAAATTTCATGTATTTTTTTATTTGCCTTCTCTTTCATCACTTTTTAGGGTGCACTTGCATCATGTTTTGAAGCTTTTCTCCACTACTCGGAGGGCTAGAAACTTACGTTATTAACCCCAAACACACACACAAACTAAAGCTATGATTCTCATCTAATCACATGCCTTCAGGATCTGAGGCTTTAAGAATACCACCAAATATTGTGAGACTTTCAATAAAATCATGAGAGTTGGCAACATTTAAGTCCAAAACTTTTTATTTGTGGCCTGATGCAAAGCATTTGAATCTCAACATCAGACCCAATTTACAATAAGCAGAGTTATCGTTTACCTCTAACAAAAATCAGTAGGGAACGTAAAGACTGGGGAAACAAAGGATCATAAGCTGTTAAATTTGCAAGATGGACATAATCTTGGATGTTTCCTCTACAAATCAAGACCTAAAATGTATAGACTCAACCATATTATTTCCAGTAACTACTCAATTAAATTGGAACAGATAGGGCAATAGGAAAAATGAGTGCTCTGATAGCTAATCACTACATATTTTTCAGAACTGCAAGCACCCACCAACTTCCATTGATCACAACAGGAGGGATTGGGCGGTCTGCACTTTTGAAAATCTGTTTGGTGCCTAAATAGAGAGATTTTGGAGTCTAACTTTAAGCTTTTATTTTTAAAAGCTTATACTTAAATGTTTTCAGCAGACCTTTTGTCTCTGAATTGTTACCCCACAGCATACATTTTGCATGTTTATCTAAATTTTCCAGTTTGAATACGAAGTTTTCTATCTTCGTCTCAATTGAAGACAAGTAGCCTACACCTTAAATCTATGGCCCGACCAAATTCAAGGTTCATTTTCATAAATTTCACGGCCACTGCATTTTAAAAATCTTGAATGTAACTGTTTCAGATATTTAAATCTTAAATGTCACGGCGTTATAAGAGTATGAATATGTATTTAAAAATGGTAAAATATAAACATGAAAAGCCCATGATGACCCCTCCCAATACCATGCTACCCTTACTTCTGCGCTGCTGCTGGTGGTGGCGCTGCCTTTTGCTCTCCAGCCACCCAGTTCTGAAGGCACTGCAGAAGTAAAGGTGGCAATACCGCAACTCCCCTACAATAGCCTTGCAATCCCCTTTTGGGTCAGGGCCCCCAGGTTACAAAATGCTGTTTAGTATAGGGTAAAAGTACACAAAAGAGCAGATTTCACAGGAGAGACCAGATTTCACGGGCCGTGATGCGTTTTTCATGGCTGTGAATTTGGTAGGGCCCTACTTATATCTAATTAAAGGATGCAGTCAAGTCCCAAAAGGATCCAAGGACAGCTCACTTGCACTGATCTTGTCAGCCTTAGGGGACATTTGCAGGTAGAGTGAAAGACGCCCCCTTTTTCTTGGATTTTCAGTATGACCAACTCTTGTGATTCCATCACAAGTTTCAAAATATTTGGTGTTTTTCTTAAAAATACCCAGCATCTTGAGTCACATAATTATGTGAGAATCTCTGCTTTCATCTGGGGGAAAAGTAAGTTTCTAGCCCTCACTATTGTGGAGAAAAGCTTGAAAAACAGGGACACTAAAGATTTTTTTTTTCAATTGAAAGCAAATATAATTATCATCATATGATTTTAAAGACAATCTCATGATTTTTGGAGGCCTGACTTAATTTTTGAAAAAAATAGAGTTGGAAATAGTGGATTTCATGCATGACAAATTAAAATAATTCAATTTACCTCAGAATTTCTGTTTTTCAAAGTCTGGACAAAAAAAATACAGAAAGCATCTCTCTCTGCATAGCAATTGTCTTTAGCTTGTATTATAATTTTTAATGTATTGGCAAGGCACCCAGATCAATAAATGGAAACCTATAGCTGCATTTTAGAAATTTGAAGAAATATACATTAGTAAATATTTTATTGTTATTTAACTTACTTTAAAGCACATACTGCATTAACATGAGTCACTAGTTACAAAAATTACTTAAGGATGCCTAATTATAAAAGGTTGGGCACTCTGAAATATCAGATGTCTCAAGACTAGATGTCTCAAGTTGAGTACCCAAAAATGGAGGCACTTAAAGACTTGTCACTTTTGAAAATCTGAGCATAGACCGACCCACAAAAGTGGTATTACTAAACACAGTCACAGCTAAGGAAGTTACCACTGCCAGATTGCCCTTGTGATGCTGGATATTAAGCAAAAGCCTAACCAAATAAGAATTTTAAACTGTGCCCTCAAGTCCATCAACCCCAGATTCTCACGTACCACTAGAGGGAGCAGCCAGCAAGTATCAAAGGCAAGAGGGTAACCCACTGAGCAAATTCCATGAAGTTCAACCCTTGGGACAAGGATTGAAGCAAGAGAGTCCTAGCTGATTTTAACTGGGCTATAAAGCAGGAAGGTGATTTTTCAGATAAGACTTATCAATAGCAGAGTTCAGGGACAGATTTGTTCAGCAAATCAAACTGTCTCAGTATTGCTGCTGCTGCTTATAAACTATGCATAACCAGATCACGGCTCTCTCCCTCTCAAGCAGGGATATTTAGTCACAGTCCTGTTTCATCTGCCTGCCTTTCAAAAAGGAAGACGCAATCTCCCACAATTTGTCAATTGGCATTCTTCTGGGGCCAAGATAAAATAAGACTCCAAACAGACACTGATGGTCAAAACACTGTAGTCCCTCCTGACCTTAGACAAAAAATAAATGAAGTGTCTGTTGATATTTCACTGTCTGCACTGACTTGCACCACGACGTAAAATCATGCCTTTTAAGTGTTGTGTAAGCGCAAGAGCTTATTGGCAACAGCTGTCCTTCATTTACACTTGAAAGCGAATGAGCCTCTCAAGCAGAGCTTAATCACCTCTGTGGGTTGTTGTTTTTTTTTTTGTTTTTTTAAGGTTATAAAGGATGCAGTGGGCAAATAGATTCCTCCTCTGCTATCCAAACAGGCAAGAATGAGGAAGACAGTGATTACCAATGAAAGCAAAGCTGTTCTCTCCTGTTTACCACAATGATGACAGTTCCTGCTGGTCAAGGATCACATTCTACTACTTAAACTTCAATGCCCTTTCCCTACTACACTCTTGTTAGAACAATGTATCACCACTAGAACACAGTGCAAACCCATATTTATGATGGGTTAATAGGAAAACACATACACCCTGGGCTGATTCTTTGCTTTAAACTGCTATCCACTATTGGGGGGGGAGAGGTAAAACTGACCATGTGTGGTCATTAAAGATTCAATGCCCTTTTTTGTAAGGGTAGGGGTGACAACCGCAGGGACCTGGGCAAACTCCAACTCAGGTAAATGCGTTCCACCTTCCTGAAATCCCTCTGCAGTTTCAATGTGAGGCAGCGTTCTTCAGTCCTATCCTAAATGGCTGTAGTACTGCTGTGTGGTATTAAACAGCTGGTCGACAGCACCACGATGAGTACCTGAGGGGTGTAAATTGTTGCACCCTAGCTGCCCCACGTAGACCCTGTTGATGTGCTCTAAACGTTTCCTAGAGTGCATTATCATAGTTCTGTTTCAAACAAGACTACATCAACTTGAACTAAGTACCTTTTCGAGCACATAAGCAGGGCCTACACAGGGCAGCTAGAGCGCAACATTTGAGAGTTCTCTACAGTTTACACCCCCTCTAGTGCACATTGCCACATTGCGTAGACCAGTGGTCTCCAACCTTTTTACACGCAAGATCGCTTTTTTAATTTAAAGGCAACCCAGGATCTACCCCACCCCTTCCCTGAGGCCCCGCCTCTTCCCCAAAGCCCTGACCAGTCACTCCACCCCCCCCACACACACATCGCTCACTCTCACCACACCCTCACTCACTTTCACCGGGCTGGGGCAGGGGGCTGGGGTTCAGGAGGGAGTGCGGGCTCTGGGCTGGGGCCGAGGGGTTCACAGTGTGGGAGGGGGCTCTGGGCTGAGCCTGGGGCATGGAGTTGGGTTGCAGCAGGGGGTGAGGGGTGCAAGCTCTAGGAGGGAGATTAGGTGCAGGAGGGGGCACCAGGCTGGGGAGAGTGTTGGGGTGCAGGAGGGGGTACAGGGTGCTGGCTCTGGGAGGGGGGTCAGAAATGGGGGTTGGGATGCGGCCTCCTGCCAGGCAGCACTTACCTCCGGCGGCTCCCAATTGGCGGTGGGCGCAGCGAGACTAAGGCAGGCTCCCTGCCTACCTTGGCCCAGCACCGCTCCCGGAAGGGGCCAACGCGCCCCTGTGGAGGGGGGGGAAACTGGGAGCACGTGGCTCCATGCGCTGCCCCTCTCTGCAAGCACCGCTCCTGCAGCTCTCCTGAACAATGGGAGTTTCGAGGACAGTGCTTGCAGGCAGGAGCAGCGCGCAGAGGGAGACCTCTGCACCTCCACTCCCAGGGCCGCAGAGCTGCGCTGGCCACTTCTGGGAGCAGCATGGGGCCGGTGTAGGCAGGGAGTCTGTCTTAGCGGCATCCACATTGTGCCGCCGGAGATCGCAATCGACTGGGAGATTCTCTAGGATCAACCAGCTGATCGCAATGGACTGGTTGGTGACCACTGGCGTAGACAAACCCACTCAGGTGGCTGCATTTCAACAGAGGGAGAAACAAATGCTATGTATAACCAGAACAATAATTCCTAAAAATACTTCACAAACCTAAGCCTCAACTCTACAAACACGCACATGCTTAACTTGATTCAAATGAGTAATCTCACTGGACTTCAAGTTAAGCAGGGACTTAAGTGATTGCAGGATAGGGGATCAAGTTCCTGCATTTATTAAGAACTCAAAACTCCAGCTTTCTTCAATGGGAATTTTGTGTGCAGGAATGCAAGCTCAGGACCTAAGCAGTAGTTACGTAAGTTTGCAAGATTTTATTTTTTTCCCTAGTGTCTAGGGTGATGCTTGATATTAGATAGTGACCATAACTCACACATGAAACATGTCAACTTTGTAATTTGCAGAGCTGCGCAATAGGTTAGCCTTTAAAACATTTTGATTCTCCTAATGACCATTTAATAATATAAAACATTACATTCATTCACACACAAAGCAGAAATAAATATTACTACATTGCGTATCTATAGCACTTTATTATCCATAGGTGCATAGATCCAGTGCTTTATTGAGGTGAGTAAGCATTAGCCCTGTTTTACAGATGGAGAAATGGAGAAAGGGCGCGGTTATCGTTTGTCCAAGGTCACACAGATAGCCACTCACAATATCAGGATTAGAACCCAGATCTCACTCCAGACCCATATGCCATCTAATTAAACATACTTCACAGACTATTTTTTTCTAGTGTTTCTCATCAGTAACACTATGTGCTGCTGCAATAGATAGCCTTTCTGGGCAGGAGTGGGCCATTTGCTGCTTGTTCACATTTCTTCCAGTTAGGCTTACACAACATCCTGATGTTCAAACTGTAACTCAGTCATGGAAAATGTGCCTCTTGGATGGAAGGTGGGAAGCAAAGAAAGTGAAGGGAAAGCTTGTCCCATTATCCTTTAAACCTTTTACATTAAAACAGATGTACAATAACTAACTTCCTGTATTTTGTGATAAACACGTTGCAAGGATACATGCTGAAAACAAGAGATATTTTTGGTATATACAGAAGTTTTTTTAAAGAATAGAAAAAATTCAGTTCTGTTCATGATAAATGACCACAACATGAGAGCTTCCTGTTAGTTCAATAACCACCACAGTGGATTTCAATGGAACTCCAGAGTCTGTGTGGGTGGATCTGTTTCAAGATCAGGCCCCAATTTTCTACCTCCATTATTACTAAATTATACAGTTTCAGCACATGCAATTTCAACCATTTTCTTCATAAATACAGAAGCAGCAGCTCCCTCCATCACTATAAAATTAAAATGCTGCACCAAATAGGCAGATGGCGACCAGTTTTCACATGCAGGACATAAGAAAGCATGGAACACCAAACAGATGTGACTGTTTAATATTGTTAGTGTGACAGACCCAGACCAGTGGGGTACAGGAGTCTGGTAGAAGGCAAATATACTGACCACTGGATGAACAGTTTTCTGTTCCCTGAGTGACCAAAGCAGGGGCTGCCCTAGAGAATCAGAAACCTAGAGCAAGACAGGCAAGCTAACTAAGACACCTGGAGTCAATTAAGAACTTACTAGAATCAATTATGTCAGGCAGGCTAATCAGGACACCTGGTTTAAAAAGGACCTCCCATCAGTTAGTGAGTGGGCATGCAAGGAGCAGGGAGTGAGAAGGCGTGCTGCTAGAGAACTGAAGAGCACAAGCGTGATCAGGATTCAGGAGGAAGATCCTGCAGTGAGGATAAAGAAGGTGCTGGGGGAAGGCCATGGGGAAGTAGCCCAGGGAGTTGTAGCCGTCACGCAGCTGATACAGGGGACATCGTAGACAGTTGCAATCCACAGGGCCCTGGGCTGGAACCTGGTGTAGAGGGTGGGCCCGGGTTCCCCCTATCTCCCCCAACTCCTGATTGGACACAGGAGGAGTTGACCTGGTCTGTGAGGAAACACCAGAAGGGAAGGTCTAATTTGGAAAGGGATCTGGCCCATCCCCAACCCACTAGGTGGGACACAGAGACTGCGGGGATTGTTCTCCATTTCTCCCATGCTGGCCAGTGATGAGGTTAGCTGAATGAACGGCAGGTTTGAGCCTCTATCAGAAGCGGCCAAACTGAGGGCTGCCATGAACCTCTGAGGTGAGCAATTCCGCCAAAAAGCACAGGACCCACCAAGGCAGAGGAGGAACTTTGTCACATTAGTTAATTCATATAGCACTGTAAATGGACACAAAAAGATGCCTGCCCTGGAAAGGTTACAGTACCTTACCATATGTAAGGATGGCTAAAATATTCAAGACAAATAAGGCTCACAAAACAGGTCATCCTCGAATTCCTATTTTTAGGTCTTTTCTGAGACTCCCAAAGTGTTCAGAGAAGCACCTTTTTTGCTTCTCATTTTTGGCTGGAACCACTAGTAGCACTGCCAACTATCCCTTGTACATTTCACAATATTTTCTGTTTTTCTTAAAGCCCCAGCTCCTGGAGTGAGGTAATTAAGACTACATCTACAAAGCAGCTGAGAGGTGTAATTCCCAGCTCGAGTAGACATACACACGCTACATTTGCTCAAGCTAGCATGCTAAAAATAATAGCGTGGCCATGGATGGATGGGCTACCCACTTGAGTAGAACCCTGTCCAAGATCCTACGTGAGCACTCAGGAGACTAGACCGAGCTGCCACCCTGCTGCCGTGACTACATTTTTAGCATGCTAGCATCAAGCAGAGCTAGCGCATGCAAGTCCAACCAAGCGAGGAATTATACCTCCCAGCTGCAGTGCAGACTTGTGTGCACTGTGTGAGAACATTCATTTTAAAAGAAAAAGTTTACAGTCCTTATGGTGTAGAGAGAAAAGCTTAAAAAATTAACTCTAATGGCTCAAAAAACAGTAGGAATAAAAAGAACCCAGCCTTAAAATAAAATAACAACAAAAAAAAATCTCATCTCATGATTTTGGGGGGTATGACTCATGAGTTTTGAGCATGTGGGGGATGGCAATGCTGATTCAGTGAACACCACATGTAAGTCATGATATTTCAGACTAGAACTGGAAAATACATTTACTGGGAAAAATGAAGAAGCCTATTATTTTGAGATCTGTAGCCCTGTTTTGCAGACTCAAGAGGTTGGGCTACGCCTCAGATAACCATGAAAAAGTTTGCATGCGTATCTGAACTGAATCTGTGCACCAAATCTTTGAAGGTTTTTCATACTACCAGTAAGTGAGAACTTTATTTTATTTTCCTCAAGATCTTTTCTTACTACTTAAAGGACTTATGGTGCCTTTAGGCAAAGCCCTAAGCAACAAGGTCAAATGCATAAGCTCCAACAAATCAGGAGTAGCCTCAGGAGTACAACTGTGTGACTAATGGAATGTTTGGCTTGCTGGCAATTCAACCCAAAAAGTCCCGTTCCCCCCCCCCGAACAAAACATTGTGTTTGACACAACGGGAAATATTCCATTTAGATTTCAAGGTGTTTACTTTTTTAAAAGTACAGAAATTTCCTTCAGATTTAAACAAAGTCATTTCCAACCAAAAAACCTTAAAACCTCAAAACATTTTGTTTCTAAAATATCAAAATGAAATGTTTAGACTTTCAGAATTTTTCTTTTCAGTGTTGGTGAAATTACATTTTTTGCTCCCCCCCAAAAGGTTTAACCAAAAATTTCCACCCAGCTCTACTCAGGAGGCCTTGTGCCTCAGAGACCCAAAGGTTTTCTCCGCTCCCAACCTTGCTCCAGAGATGCAGCATTTTTCTGCTGGCCTATGTCAGAAGCAAATTACCACCCTCTCCCTGCCAGCTCAGCCACACTGGTCAGCACAGTGGAAGAAAGTACACCCCGGTTACTCCTGCTTGCCTGGACACTACACCCAGATTATACAGCCCAGCATGGGCTGAGGGTTCATTTGTCTCTGCACAGGCACATAGTTCAAGTGCCAATCTAACTGTGACAACATTAATTTGTGTTGCTCAATACACATTATCACTTGATTCATACTTTGGTCCACATACCCATTCATGTGGCTATGGAATTACATTACAAATTAAACTTGTCCTCTAAACAGAGGGATATTTAACTAGCAAATCTCTATTTTCATTTTATGGCATTACCAAGGAAAAAATGGAGTCTTTCTTTCTCTTTTCAATGTAAATCTCTGTGCTAGTTACCACTATATTCAGCCACACTAGGCAGCTTTGAGACCCAGCATTTATATAGGGCTTCTACAGGAAACCAGCTTTCAACCACAATACCATGATCCTCCTGTACAGGTCAGCTGCCAATCCTCTAAATGAACATCTGTAAGTAGTAAACGTACAGTGACAGCTACTGAGTTTGTCAGTGTTAGAAATGGAATTGTCTCAGCATTATGTGGCTTTCAGTAACCATAATGCATGTAAATCGGTGCACTCTGGACTAATAACTGCCCTCAGAACTCACCATCTCTGTGCCCCATAACCTCTGTCCCATTAGTTTTACCTCAGTCACCTCTCAAATCAGACACATTGATATGATAATAACAATTTGAGTCCTTTCTGTTAATCCAATAATAACCAAATCCCATGTCAAAATACACATTACCCCAACAGCTGATAAAATGGATTTGAACTGGCAACTGTGAATTTCCCACCAATCACCTGAGCCATCCAGTACCCCACTCACTACCCTTCCCATTAAGCACACAGTGCCTCAGTGTAATCAGTTATAGAGCCCTTAAACTCTAGAGGGGATTCCTCAAGTATGGGTCTCAGGCCCAGGAGAAGCTAGTATTGCTACTTTCCATATTCTGCCTTTTCCATAGAGAGGAAATTTTAGTCTACAGGGCCATCAAACATTAAGTTCACATACAAAAAGAGGGAAAAATGTCCAATGCGCCTGCAGCCTGGAGAAAAATCCTGATATCAAACTTGACCAGGTCTGCTGGGAGACCAAAGGAAATCTGTGACAGATACATGCGATATAAAGCTATCTCAATTTTCAAAAACATTTCCCTTCCTCCTTGTTTCTTTCCCTTTGACGGAAGTTGTAAAAACATATCAAAGACTCCAAACTGCAAACATTTCTGCACATAACCACAATGTTAAGTAAAGAGGCCACACATATGGTGCTGTTTGTAGGATTCGGCTCAAAGTTTGTGAATCCCATTACAAAATTTTGACAGACGATTTCATCCACCAGCTTTATGGATACAAAAGAGGAAGATCCACCCAATAACTCGAAAGAAAAAAAATTAAGCAAGTGCCATAACCTGTGCTCTAGGTTTTTCCTCTTAAAAAAAAAAAATCAAAGTTCTCAGCATTTTCCTCCATTCACACTTACAAATTGCAGTATCACAAAAGCAGTGGTTCTCAAACTTTTTTTTCCCCACAGACCACTTGAAAATTGCTGAGGGTCTCGGCGGACCACCTAATGATCTTTCCAAATGTTGTTTGTACCGTTAGCTAACTATTGTAAAGTGCTTTGGATAAAAGTGCTATATAAAAAAACCCATAATAATAATTCATTTTTTTGTTCTACAAATAAAAGCACACATATTTTAACTTACCTTTCTAATGCAATGGATGTGCCCTCTCTCCCCTGCCGCAGCATCCCCCGAGCTGGGGCTGGGGAGGAGGGGGGTCTCTCCCTGGAAGCCGCAGTCCTGGAGCTGGGAAAAGTCATCTCTTTCTCTGGCCGCCAAAGCCCTGCATGTCCCATATTTGCCCAACCCTCTCTTCTCACACCACTGCCCCCTCCCACCTACCCCCTATTCCCCACAAGGCCACCACCTCACCTTACATGTGCGTCTTCTCTAGGGTCCAGGCACCTAATTAGTGGAGCCATGCCTGCGCGGTTCCACTAACTAGGTGGGTGACCCTTCATTCTCTTGTGTGCGGCCGCCCAGGCGCGCACCTTAGAGGGAAAAATCTGCGGACCACCTGAATGGAGCTCGCGGACCACAGTTTGAGAACCTCTGCACTAAAGGAACCACAGTTTTAACATGTCCGCTTTATGTTTCCTTCGGTACAAAACAATAAACTACAGATCCTGGGGGGTAGTAGGAGCAGTTGACCACCCTGTGCTCTGACCACCGAGTTACTTCCCCCCCCAAGCAGTAACAAGGAGCACTGACGTAGGACAGGGAGACACCTTAGAGGATGTTTACATGGTAACAACTGGTTTTCACTGTTAAAAAGTATTTGCTTTGAGACGGGAACATTCTGATCCTGGCAAAATGACGCAACTTATTAGTGGCATGAAGTGACTCAGTGCATTGCACTATTTTAGAAAGTCAGATGAGACAGTCATTAACTCCGCTACCTCATTCTCCACACACACACACACACACACACACACACACACACACACTTACACTTCATAGCAAAGGAAGAAAAGTATTAAAATTATTTCTTTAAAGGCACCAATTCATGTAGTGGACAAACTTTGTCTAAATAATCAGCCAGTTTTTGGTATTGTTAGATGACAGAAAGTAGAAACCGCTGAACTGATCAATATTTTCCCCAACTGTAGTTGCTCTACTAAGCAAAATAAGAACAGCTAACCATGCTTTGTTCCTATTCCAGAGACAGAATTGTTTTTCCCCAGGATGCCACATGTCAGCCCCCAAAAATATTTTTAACTACATTATATAGCCCTAGAAATAGAGAGCATGACCACTCAAATCATCTATGCATACAGTTCCTTTGGAAATCAACTGGTTTTCCACATGCAGAGCACTTACAGAATCAGACCAAAGAGATTGCAAGTGTTGACACAAACACTGTAGAATGGCAAAAACAAGGTCGTTCATATCTTGTTTTTTCCATTCTTCTCATTTTATTATAAACCCTATAATTCCTCTCTAACTACAAGCTGCAACAGGTTCGCTTGGTCAAGCAAGTCCTTATATGAACAACTATAACCTATAAGGAAAGGGAGGCTGTGTGGTCTAGTGAATAGTGCACTGGGCTGGGAATCAGGAGACCTAGGTACCATTCCCAGCTTTCAAATTGATCTGTTATGTGACCTGGAGTAAATCACTTTCTCTTTCTGGGTCTCAGTTTCCCCATCTATACAATGGAAATCATGCGACTTACCCTTCTTTATAAAGCACTTTGAGGTCTGTGCATGAAAAATGCTATATAAGGCCAGGTCAACACCAGAACAGGTTTGCCGATAGCTGGCAAACTCTCGTAAGTAGATGTAGCTTAGACCAGTGTAACTTATACTGGTTCCCAAAGAGAAATGAGCTGTACCACAAAAAAGCAGTTGTACTGTATATATAATTATGTCTACAATACAGAGTTAATTATTCTTATAAAAGATGCCTTGGTCACTCCAATGCATTAAGTAATCGCAGAACCACATTCATTAGAGTACCCTAGTAGTATCATAGAGAGAGAGAATGTTTTCCCCAGATCCATATGTCTGACAGAGACACATACACCCATGTGCATGAACTGTGCTAGTAATAATTTAAAGATCGGTTAGAAATTTCTTTGACCACCATTTTCCATGTTCAAGGATTTTTGTTTGTTTAAAGATATGACTAGCTCAAACCATACCACAGAAACCCCTTGGTACATATAGTACAGCTTCTTTACGTTTATAATTGTGTTAGATGTGCATGCAAACTGTGTGACGAGCATGCTAGGCAGTAATCACGTTTGATGATTGTTTAAAAACAGTTATAAACCATAGTGTGGCTGGGGTACAGGAAAGATTAGGAAATGGGGTGCGGGGGAGAGATGGAGGAAACAAAAGCATGAGAAACACAAGCAGGATAAAACAGCTCAAGTTAGATTTTACTGTACTGAAAGGAGATTGCAATCAGAAATCTGCCACTTATTCAACAAATTAGCCTGACTTTCAAAGGCATCCTTTAGCAGATGTGTACCATGAAGTAATCAGTGCACCCATTACATGAAAAGCCATTTATCACAGGAAGCAGGATTAGAATGAATCAAGGAAACAAAATTAACTTGCTCTAAAAAAATTTCATTACAAGTAGGCACTATAATATTTCAGACAATAATAATTTCAACCTGAAGCATCATGAGGCATGAAATGTTGAGATCAGTTCAGTGATTACAGTTTAGCAATCTTCATTGCTCAAACTGGGTAAAATTTGATATAAATTGATAGTCTACTCAGAAGAGACAGGAATGTGCTTTCCACAGTGGATGCAGTATCAGCACCCCACTGCACGGCTTCTGTCCCATGTCCAACACACTCTGCAAACTTTTTCTTTCCCAACAATTAGAGGGGACTGGCAGTAAAGACTAGAGGCTTTTATCTCCAGTAATAATACTTAGTCCTGCCTTGAGTGTAGGGGACTGGACTAGATGACCTCTCACGATCCCTTCCAGTTCTATGATTCTATGCCCCTGGCTGACTGAGTGACTTTGAGCAAGTTACATAAGCTCTCCGTTCCCCAATTTCCCAAGTGAAGGTCTAATGGATTACTGTTAGCATAATAGGAGTCCTAGCCGTGGAACAGGACCCCAGGTGCTAAAATAATAATTAGCAATACTAGCAATGTTAGCTTTTAGAAATACTTAGCTGACCTTTGTGTAATACTTGCTTTAACATTACAACATTCTTGAAGAGAAATATTACTATCTAGTGGTTGGAAGAGATGGCCGGGAAGTATTCTTTATTCTAGTCACAACTCTAACACAGATTCAATGCATGGCCGGAGCAAGTCATTTAACCTCTCTGTGCCTCACTTTACTCAGTTGTAAAATGGGGAGAATATCTCCCCCTTCTGAGGCCTGAAAAGGTATAATTAAGACTGGTAATATGCTCTGAAGTACTTGTAAGCCACTAATAGTATAAAGTGCAAAGCACAAAAGCATGGTAGCTCATCACTCAGTATATAATAAAACATTTTACCTTTCAGAATAAGGGAAGGTGAAAGTTAGAACTAGTAACTCGCCAGGCACTAGAAGTAACTGACTGAATTTCCAACAGATTATACCTACATTACTGGGATGGTGTAAAGTTGAATTCATTAGTGTCTGTGTAGCACTTTAATTCCAAAGGAGAAAAAATTGCTACAGAAGTGCCAAGTATAATTATAAATATATATTTATTTATAACATGGTGCTTCAAAATATTTCATATGCACTGGTGTGTGAATTTTAGCTGTTCTAATATATACATGCTCACCATTTTGGCTCATTCCTTGTGACTATTTGCTCAAGTATTCAGTAAACACCATGGGAACCTCTGCACCACAAGCCAAATATGTCATGAAAATATTGAATGGTTTAGCACAGAGACAAAAATACATATGAATATGTAATATGAACTTTTGTACATTTTACCTGGTTTTAAAATAAAGATGTCACTTTCACTTTGTTTCTGTTCTTTCCATTTCCTAGGATAATATCCTGACCTCCCCATTTTTTTGCTTCTCTGTTTAAAGAGCAAACTGTTATCTTCCTCCATCTTATAACCATCCTTCCCCCCATATTTGAGGGGAGTGGTGAATGTAATTGAGTGTATGTTCTCTATCCCCGCCTGCCATTCTGGCAGCTATAAGCAGTCAGAGAAGAAAGTCATGGTTGTAGTTGTTACCATATTATTAGCCCTTTTGTGAACCAAACTTACAGGTAGGAAAGCAATGTTACAAACAGGGAAAATCTATTAAAATAATTTCAGAGTTAAAGACAAGATTGTTTTAAAAAAAATTATATTTTTATTCTTTGTACTGCCGTGACATTTGCAGTTTCTTGGCACATTGTTTATTGGACCAAACTGCTGACAGAAAAAGCAAGATGGCAGTTCTAGTGCCCAGACCTAGCTGTATATTTCTGGGGATTCAAGCAATATTTGTGGGGGGACCTCTCTACCACTAGTGCCCTCTCTTCCACCAATCCATAATTCCCCTCAATCTCTTCTCCCATCTCCTTTTCTGTTTCTCTCTCTTGCCCTGTGGTCAAGAAAAACAGAAGGTGGATTAGTGCATATTTATATGAAATTAATGGCAATCTATTTCCCAAGAGTTCTCAAATTCTCAGAGATTATTACACATTCCCAGTTACCTTAAATCATGATTAGAAGAGGAAACAGTAACTTTAAGTGCCATTAATTTACATGCTAGCTCTTTTTCTATAGTTTTTTAAATTCATTAATATCAGAATTGGCTAAAAAGTAAGTATTAATTACAGCAAAGCAGGTTCCTTTGTAACCTGACTCTATTCTGTGGAATGGGAGGGAGTGAGATTATAGGAGAAGGAAAAACAAGGTAAGGGGTATTGCTTCTGTCCCAGGTCTAAAACAGAAAGGAGGCCAAAAAGCTGTTGCTTATACTATAAAAGCACACAAACATAAGTAAAAAATATTATATATATAAAAAAGGTTGTCTACATGCTGCCGTATCATTCCATAACATTATACTTAGTGTTCTACCTCAGGATCCTTTGTGTTCAGCCTAAAACTCGTGATTTGGCCTCTTGCCAAGTAAGGATTTACACCAACGGTTGTATTTGATTACACATTTTGAACACTTTAGATTCTCAATCCCAATTGTACTTTGGGATTTCACTCCTTTCTCTCTCAAGCCTGTTCTTGAACTGGCCTCTCTAATCAAGTGCCCAAAGTAACCTCAGCTGGTACTGACAAGATTATGGAATGCATACAATTTTTCTCCAACTCTACTCCCCCGACAAGCAGCATCAGCGAAGCAATCAGCCTAACGATAACGCTTCTTCTTATTAGCTTTGAGCCTCTTTCAAGTACGAATTTTTTTAAATAAGTAGTTTCGTTATTTGAAAGAAAGATCCTCACAACTGAGCTGCTCTGCAGCTAACCACACTCACAATTAACTGGCCCTGTTACTGTTTATCTCAGAGACAGGCACGGAAATTTCCAAGAACGTGCTGTCTGCCTTGCCCATTAGAAGGAACTGCTGGGAACATTAGTTTTATGACATATGGTATTCAGATGCACCACTGACACAGAACATAAATGGCCTCCGGGCACTGGTGGTGAGCACATAACTCCTGAAGCCATCCTGGTCTCACTGTCCACCAATTCATCATTGTATTATAAAAAGCCATGTGTATTCAGTCACCTCAGTTAACGACCATTTCAGGAGAGGCCAGCAAGCCACTACTTTGAAAGTGTAAGGGCTAGTTAGTGTAACTGTCAATGTGCGCCAAAGCTTTTTACATCCTGGGTGTTTTACTGTACTCTGTGCTCTCTGGTTTTATGCAAATTATTAATATAGAAAACTGCAGACCATGTTGTTCTCTTACCCTACATTTGATATCAAAACTAAAAAAAAGGCAATGACAACAGCTGAATTAAATCCTTGTGTCTTTAAAATAAAACCCTCTCAGAGAGCTCTCCTACTGTTCTAAATGGAAATAAATGTAAATGCAAGCAGGAGGGCTATTGAATAATTGATTGTCTGATTACTATTGTCTGTTCACATGCAGAGATCATCTGACATAATTATGAGGAACTGTGAATAAATCATATCCATCTTTATGAATGAATTCAAATGAATACTTATTGCAAAAAAAAATCTGAACTGAATAGCACCCTCTCCCCCCATCTTTAAACACACTGAGGACAGGCGTATGACACAAACATTTTGGTTACTACATACTAAAAATATGCAACAAGAAAAGCTTGTGGTAATAATCCAGTGTGCTTGGTATGGTATGGTCACTCAGTAGGCAGTATTTGTATTTAATGTTTATCTTATTCCACATCTTTTAAGGATCATTTCCACTCTTGTTGATTTCTTTTGTACTGCACATAAATAGAAGCAGTACAGTAAATTACTGATTGCAGAATCAGTACAGTTCATGCTGTAAAATGGCACATGGCCAACCTTAGAAGTCCTTAAACAAGCAGCTGATGACACCCTTATATAGGATGGTCACAACTGACAAGGAAGGCTATCAGCACTGGGGACAAGAAATCAAATAATGGAGGAGGTGGGGAGGAAGAGAGGATCAGAGACTGGGAATTAATGGAATGCCAGGTTTATTACAATATGAACAGAATATCCAATATGAGGGTGTAGAAGTGAGAATATCTTTGAGCCCTCTGGGAAGGTCTTTGGCCTATTTCAGGCCTCAGGCACATCCATGCAACTCCCTCTGAAGTCAACAGGAATTGTGTGAGCATATCTGAGGGCAGAACTGCCCCCTCTCCCCCGCGTACAGGTGACTGGTACCTCTACTGACAAAAGGTATCCCAGAATCTGCAGCTATTAGCCTTGATTCTCCACTGCCATATATCTCCTGCAGTCACTTGCACCTGTGCAAGTGGACTTTAGATACACTTTGCACAGGTGTAACTGACTACACAAAGTGCAAGGCAGGGGAGAGCCAAGCTCACTATCTTTCAGACCTAGGAGAACATTCAGCTGGGCCTTTAAAGAACAGCACTAGAAATCCCTCTGTATATTTTTTCCCCAATCAGTTCTTCATGTTCAGTGTTCATTTAATTCTTGATAATGTCCTATACCCTCTTTTCTTCCACACCCCCCCCCAAAAAACCCACCACATCAGAAGCCCAGTACTCATGAACAGTCCTGCCATAACAAATCTATTGAGTGCCCATGCACTACAGAAGAGGGTGGGAGGAAGTAGGGTATATAACAATTCCAAAGTTAAGTGATGAGTGGGAAATTTTTTGCATTTATTATAACCACCCTGATTGAAGATCATTTCACAACAGTTACAAAGAAGAGAGAGAGAGAGGGGAACTGTAAGTTATTGCCTATGAGTTTATTCTAGGAAGTAATACCAGCAAATAGTTAAATACCATACACTGGAAGTAATGGAAAAACAGGGTTTAACTGCAGTTCACATAAAAACAGAGAAAAATAATGAGAAATTATTTTGAAAACATACACACACAAAATTTGGAAACAGCATTTCAGACTACGATTTCTCCTGTTGGTTATCAGACTGAAGCCAGCCAAAAGATATTGGGTGTTAAAGGCCCCAGTTCATAAACATATTTGCAGAATGTAAATTTGAGCAGTTTAAGTTGATGTGAGTAGACACATCAAAAGGTTGTTAGAGTCAATGAAGCCACTTACATCCTTAAAGTTAGGCACATGCATAAATACCTTCCTAAACTGGGGGCAGAGAAGACAGTGTTGAGAAGAACTGAGCACTCATGCAAGGTGCAGAAAGTCTTCCATTCCCCATCAAAAGTAGTGGAAGTTGAAGTCATATTCAACACCTTGCAGCATCAAGGCCATGCTGATGGGAAATGCCAACGTGAAACAATCTGCACTGTTTAGTGGTATGTGGAACATGTGCTGTGCTTAATTATCATACAAACCCAGAAAAACTAAAAAAAGAATGAATATACAAATGCTTTTCACACGCAAAATGCTGATTTATTTACCAGAATTTCACTATTTACTCCACTCTATTTAATTGCCCAGAATGCACATCTAAAATTAACGAAATTAGAAACTTCTTTGACTAAGGAAGGACCCATTGATCTCAACTGCTTCCCTTAATAATTGGGCCTAAGTCATTTTTCAAATCTATGCACCAGGACTTCCTTCTGACAGATGCAGATTTCTCCCTCCCCCCCCTTTTTTTTTTTTTAATTGTTTACCAACACTATAGATCTCTGAATGTGATTTCTCATCCCACTCTATTACAAAGCACAATTATTTATACTATGGACAGAGAAGTTTGGTAAGTTGCCCGAGGTCATGTGGGATGTTAGTGGCAAAGCTGGGAAAAGAACCCAACAAAAGTCCTGACTTCTAGTCCCTTGGCATAACCAGTAGGTTCTAATAACATTTTCCCTAGCATTTTTTTCTTCTCTACAGCCGTCATCTCCAATTGAAGAGAGCATCTCACAGTGGCTCACATTTTACATTAGTTAGATCATTATGTTAACATGACTGTCACATCACTAAGTTGTTTACCTGACCATGCATTTGCTGTGTATTACTGAAAGACAGCATTACCAATATTTGTCTTTACATTTGACTGTCTAATATGTACAAATTAAGCTGGTGTGTGTTAAAATAAACAAATGAAATGAGCCAACAAGGAAATCATCCGCTACTTTGAAAGTTACAGGAAAGAGCTTTAATATATTTACAGTTTGTGGATAATGTGAATACAGTCGGATGTTGAGGAAACACTGAGTAGATAAAGATCACTATTAATCCACTGAAGTCTATTTTAAAATACCAATAATCAACACAGATTTCATCACACATCTGAGCTTATTTTAGTGTGTCAAAATAAAATTAAAAAGCCTCTTTTTATTTGTTGAGAAGAAGCCTGAAATGTAGCTAAGAGATGCAAGTATAACAACATTTCCTCTCCCAATCTCAAGACTCCACTACAATTATAACTGATTCAGGGACCCTGATCGCAATAACACAGTCTGGAGGGAGAGCAAGCATGTTTCTGTATCAAGATCAATATCCTGAGCCATTCAAGGGGTTTGTCTTGAAATGGGAGAAATGATTAGGTGTAGAATTTTTAAAATAAAATAAGTGACTTAGGAGCCCAAGTCCCATTTTCAAAAGAGTATCTAAGTCACTTACAGCTAGATTTTAAAAATAATTTCATTTCCTATCTCCCACTAAAATGAATAGCAGGTAGGTGCCTAAATACCTTTCAAAATACGCTTGTTAGGAACTTAAGTGGTGATTATACAGAGTTCCATACAAGGGTTATAGAAAGCGGTTTCCCGCTCAAAAGGGGTTTATGTTTGCTTTTTTGCGGGGGGGGGGGGGGGGGGGAGGTGGCGATGTGAAGAGCATTTAAGACCTGAACATTAATAAACAGAGACTTTGGTGAATTTCACCTCCTCCTTCACATGGACAACCTGTTAACACACCACAATGTCCTCAAGTTCATTCTTTGATTTCTTTCAACAAACATCTCTCAACGTCTAGAATATATATATTTGGAATGAAGCAGCTGCATGTGGAAGGTGCCATCAGCCAAGAAAGTTAATTTCTGATTGACCATATAAAATTCATTACAGACAATATTCAATCCGGAGTACTCATGGAGGGGGGGGGCGGAAAGTGGAGGTAGGGGGGCCTTCCGGTGTGTGTCCTCTCAAGACACTACACTCGACTGCATCTTATAAGAGTGCTATGCTAACTGCACAAAGAACAACTCGGGGGCGGGGGGGAGGGGGAAGAGCTTCCTTCCCAATCTAACAGCATTAGACCTCCCAGATTCCTACGAACAACAGCAAGGTTTTCTGAGGCGAAATACCTGATGTGTGTCTCAGATGTGCTCCCAACCTGTCCAAGAGGGATTGAAACCAAGAAGTAGTGAAGGAGGAGAGTAAGCATCAGGACTGACACACACACAGGTCAACCTAGCTAGGTCACTCAGAGGTGTGAAAAATTCACACCCCTGAAAGACCTACTTAAGTCAACCTATGCCCCAGTGCAGACACCGCTAGGTCGATGGAAGAATTATTCCATCCACCTAGCTACCACACCTCTTGAGGGGGTGCATTTACTACTGCGACAGAAAAAATCCTCTTCAGTCACTACTGCAAGTGTCTACACTGCAGCGCTACAGCTGCATAGCTGCAGTACTGTAGCTGCACCGCTGTACTGCTTGTAATGTAGATATACCCTCAGATTCACTGGAAAGCCTGCAATGCCCAATTAGTTTCTCCAACTACAAACAGCAGCAGAAATCTGAAACTTTAATAATCAATCAGACTGGTGTTGTGTGCATCCCATCCAGATATTGCTTCAGTAAAGCTTTTTGGAGTATCAGGCAACTGTAACAGGTGTCTTATAAGATTTTATTATTGCTATTCATGCTGAGATTACTGCACTTTCACAATAGAGCTTCTCCATTACTTTAGAGGTTTTGTTATTGATTTGCTGTGGAAGGTTAACAGGTATTCAGTATTGTAGTGGTTCAAGGACAAGGAAACTGAAGGGAAACAAATGTTGAAAAGGAAAAATGTAACGTATTGTTCATTTCTAAAAAGCTTATTCAAGAAGGAAAAAAAGCTGAAATATTTGTACATGATTCCTTTCTTTATTTCTCACTGTGGTTTCAATGGGACAAGGTAATAGTGTTCAGAGCAGTTTAGGACAGGAAGTGAACTGTGTATGAAGGGCAATTACAAGGCTTCCGAGTCAGGCTACTTTCCCAGCCCCAACTTCTAACCGTAGTTGGGAGCAAATTCAGTTCCTAGCAGAAGAGCCAACAAGACTTTTTATTACAAATAGAACGGTTAGTAGCACACAAATGAAAACATTTTGACTTATTTTAGCCAAATGCTGTAAACTTGGTAAGATTGAGGCTAACTGTTCAATCTTACAAGTTATTTTTAGCTGTAATTGAAGCAATAAACCTGGATCTAAAGAGCACACTCTTAAATCCTAGCCTAGAGGGTGGGGAACATTTGTTTTCTATTATATAGTGCAGTGGTTTTCAACCTGTGGTCCGCGGACCCTTCGGGGTCTGCAGACTATGCCTAAGATTTCCAAACAGGTCCACACTTCCATTCAAAAAATTTTAGGGGTCTGCAAATGAAAAAAAGTTGAAAACCACTGATAGAAAGCATTTTCTTCCGTCATGACAAAAGTAGCTATTAGTGCCAAATCTTGAAGTCCATAGACAATTTTATTATAGGTGGGTTTGGTAACACTATTATTAAGAATGTCTGACACTTCCCATTATAAGAACTCATTTTGAATTGCTGATATAACTTTGTCAAACTAACCTTTTTTGGCTGAAATCTTACATGCCAAATGTCCGCCTCAGGTTGAAATTTTATTTTATTTTTAATTTTAGTCAAAACAGTTCAGCTATTTCTGAATCCGAGGCTAAGGAAAAATACATTTTGTTCATGTTAAAAAGTTCTGGCCTCCTTTTTCTTTGAACAACTCTTGCACCCCCATGCTTTGGAGCAGCAATTTGAAATTTGGCAGAGCAGTGGCCTTTATGTCTGGGATGTGCCTTTTCCGACCCCATGATATTTCACCCAAATTTGTCCAAGTTATTATAATCCTTAAAAAAAAAAATTGCAATTCGCATATGCTCAGTAAAGATTTTAGATTTTAGCAGCTATATTCCCCAGAAAGTCCATCTGCACTAGACATGCTCCCGTGTAGGGCTGAACAGTATTCTCTCTGTAACTGCAACTCTGGGCAGCTACAGGCCACGTCAGGTCCAGGCCTGGGTCCGAGCATCTGAACAGACTACAGAGAACAGGCAGCTTGTCTCTCCGATGCTCTGAATGACCGCCCTGCTCAGCCTAAGCAGTATGGAGGAGGACAAGAGCCAGACTTGCAAGGGGAATGGGTCAGGACAAGAAGCAGGGTGGACTGGAGGGTTGGAGATAGAAACTGATTGGGAGGTGGGGTGGGGGGGAGGAGGTGAGCAGGGAGGGGAGACATCTCTGAAGAGGAGCTAAGGGGTAGGGAGAGAAATGGGACTGTCTGGACAAGGAGATTGGGAGAAGGAGCTGGAGCAGTGGGCACTAAGAACACTCAAGATGCCTTGGACGGAGACTGGGAAACAGTGGAGATAGAGAACATGTATGGGGAGAGTGACTGGAGGATAAGATGTGGGAAGAGAGAGACCAGAAGAGGAACCAGGAGGAAGGCAGGACTGGGAAATGGCTGGGTAAGGAAAGTGGTGTTGAGAGTCGGGAGGGGTGAGACTAAGCTTTGCTGGGCAAAAGACTGGGTGAATGAAGAGCATGGGACTGGGATGAGGAGCCACAGGTGGGACAGAGATGGGACTGAGACAGCTTAGAAGGAGTGGGTCAAAAGAGTCTGTGCATACTAGAGCCCACTTCCCTCCAGAGCCTGGAATAGAATGCAAGATTCCTGGGTTTCACCATTTCTCTGCTGTCGGCAAATACCTGTGAAAACCACTGCTAAAGCATCCCATCCTCTCTAGTGCTAGTCCATGTAGGGTTTGACAACCTACTACTGCTATTAGTTACGCCCTTGGCTCACATGGCTGAGGTGGATGTAAAGGTTCGAACTTTGCTGGTGAACCATATAGGTGTCAATATGATGCCCCATGACGGAATTTCTGTTTAGTTTTGGGTTTGGGGTTTTATTTGTTTTTTCAGTTTGCTTCTTTAAAAAAAAAAAAAAAAACCCAAGAAAATTTCATGCATAAAAGCTCCATTAAAAAAACATTAAGGTTGCAAAGTCAAGCACGCTAAAGATAGGAAGTGCCAAAATTAATGGATAGAGCACTGGACAGATTCAGGAGACCTGGGTTCTATTCCTGGCTCTCCCACTTGCCCAGGGTGACCTTGGGCAAGTCACTTTGCTGCCCTGTGCCTCAGTTTTCCCCTCTGTAAAATGGGGATAATTGTGATCTCCTTTTATAATGCACTTTGAGATCTACAAATAAAAAGGACTATGTACAAGAGTGCTGAATATTATAATATAATTAAAGACTATCATAATGCAAACACACAACAGGGCAGAATCAAGGTGGCAAAGGAAATTGTCTTTGCTAACTTAATGATTAGGGCCCTACCAAATTCATGGTCCATTATGGTCGATTTCATGGCCATAGGATTGGAAATTGGTAAATTTAACGTTTTCAGATGTTTAAATCTGAAATTTCATGGTGGTGTAACCGTGGGAGTCCCGACCCAAAAGGGGATTGTGGGTGGGGGTTACAACCCTGTTGTAGGGCGGTCATGGGGTTGCCACCCTCACTTCTGTGCTGCCTTCAGAGCCGGACAGAGTGGGGACGAGAGGGTGCGGAGCTATCTGCAGCCAGAAGAGATACCCAAGAGCAGCCCTGCAGGGAAAGAGCAAGTCCTGTCCTGCCCCAGCCCTGTCTGGACTAGCAGCTAAGAGCCCCCTGCTGGGGCGCTCCCAGCAGCACAGGGTGGATAGGACCCAACTCCACAAGCCTCCTTCAGCTGCAGGAACCACTGGGGCTGCTGCCCAGTCCCAGAGTGCCCTGCTGCAGGGGGAGGCACCCGGAGGTGGGTCTGGTCTCCCTTCCCTCCCCCCCGAGCAGCTGTGCAGGGGATGGACAAGCCCCCTTTGCTGGGGGCACTCCTAGGAACAAGGGGACATCGGATTTCAGAAGGAAGGGCTTATTTGACGGTCCGGTCCGTGTTGCATTTTTCACGGCTGTGAAATTGGTAGGGAACTATTAATGATGTTTTTAACATAGTTTGTGTAATGCATATATAATTGTATATATAAAGAGAGTGCTGTATATATTTGAGATCCGACAGAGATCCTATATATTTCCTTCAGTGACTGTTTATTTCTTTTGACATTCAGTAGGTTTTATTTTCTTTTTGTTACATAAAAGGTACTCTCAGATTTTCTTATTTAAAATACCCTGCTCTGCATTTGCACTTTGGCCACTCCTTTGGTCCAGTTTCTTGTTACCTCTCTGCTTAGTTACAAGCATAGGGTGCATGCAAGTAGCTCTCTGCCTTTCCCCTCAGGCAATATCATTGATGCTCTTTGATTTGCGTCACTGAGACAAAAAGTAGAGCAGCTGCACTGTGGAGACCAAGGGTATCACATACATGAAGCTATGCAGTTTTGTTTCCTGATTGCCTCTCTATCTAGGCAAGTGATTAAAGGCTCTGTTTTACTTGTCGTCTAAGAACAAGTTTACCATACCGTACGTTCAAACTCTGAAGCACTTTCAAAGACAATATACTGTAAAAGAAAAAAAAATGTTTTAAATAGCTCAAAATTGCCTCTCTGATTCCACAGGCTGGCCAATTCTACCACTGAGAACCATTAGGTAAACGGATTGTGACAGTAAAAACGGTTTATAGAGATAGAGGATTTAAAAACAAAAAAACAAACAAAAAAAAAAACCACCCTAGCTCAGCCACACAGAAGCCTCACTCTGCTGGCAGACAGGAAGTGAAATGGGATGTTCAGCCAGTACAAATTTCTTTAGAGCAATTTGGTATTACAAACCTATGCTTGGGGTACAGTATTCCATTACTCCACTCTCTGAGCTGGCAACTTAGGATGGTGCAGAAATGTTTTATCTTGCTTAAATTTCCATTAAATGGACTCTCTCATGTAGTCAAGAGAAAAGTAAAAAGAGAGAAAGAAGTCAGGGGAGGCAAGCAGGCAGACAGGGTTTAGCCACCCCAGTGAGATGAACAGAGAGACAGCTTCACGTGCTAAGAGCTCTCTGCTCTCTCTGCATCCTTAGGAAGTTCGCATCTCTTTTGTCCCAGACACTCTGTGAGCAGTTGCAGGAAGAGAGCAATGGATTGGTTCACATTTTTAAGGTTACAGTCACACAATAAAGCCAGTGCTCATAAATCTTATCATAGGGCAGGCCACTCTCTAATTGCAGTAGCCATCAATAAAGGCTAACAACCTTCCATTGCAGTTGTGCTGATAACCTCCCCACCAATTCATGATCTTATAACAACCTTGTGACAATTACAACAATTTCTGACCTGGAAAGATAATATTCAGAAAATACCAAGGGATTTTTTGAAAGCTTTTAATGAAATTTGAAGCTGAAAAGAGGAAGCAAGCCTACAACACACAAGCAGCCAGCTCTCTATGCACCACCAGAGACCCACACGCCAAACTTAGAGAAACAAAGCAATACTATAAAGACTTTTACAACAACAAAAGCTGCTATTCTGCATGTATTCAGCACAAAAAGGTGATCAAAGTCTCCACATGATGGACAAAGTTGCCCTGTTCCCTATTAGTGAAAGGGATCGTTGATTGAGTTTGTCTAATTTTGATGAGAACATTCCATAACTCACCTTTAAAGGTCCAGTGGGTAGGGGAATGGATTGAAATTCAGAAGACCTGAATTCTATTTCCAGCGCTGGCACTGGATGGCTGACACAACTTGGACAAGTCACTTCACCTCTCTATGCCTTAGTTTCCCACTTCTATGAAATAAGGATAATGATACTTACCTTCATTGTAAAGCACTCTGGGATCTAATAATGAAATAAAAGCTAAGTGTGAATATTAAAATGTCTGGTTATACTACTATATAAAGAAGCTTAGTAGAAAAAAATATGAGGAACATATGACCAATAATATATATATATATATATACACACACACACACACACACACACACAAATCTTTTGCTTCTCAATAAATTCAAAAAGTTGAGAAGCTGAAAAAACATGGCTGTACAACAATTTACATCAGCGAAGGATCTGACCCATCTAGGTTTAGAGTAAACAATACACACAAATATATTTTTAGGAGTTTTCCATGCTGTTTGGATTATTTTTCTATTTGCCAAGAAGGCTCTAAGGAGACATTTTCTACTATTCTGAGTTAAATAATTTAAAGAGGACACATCATGCAGGACAGGGATGTATTTTGAGCTAAACCCAGCTGTGCAATACAGCTGGGATTTTCAAAGGCATAAATGGGAGTTCGGCATTAATCCCTACTAACTTTTAATGGGAGTTGGGTACCTAACTGCCCAATAGGCCCTGTTGAAAATGCCAGCCTACGTAATGCTGTATAGGTTACTAAGCAAAAAAAAGTGTCCATTATAATTTTGTTTTATATATAAATTGTCCCAGAGGCATCACACCCTTAGTGATGGTTTAACTGAAATCCTTTGCAGCTAAGGAATGTCTTAGCCAAAATAACTCCCTCCCCCCCAAAAAAACAACCACCAATACAACAACCCCACAGTGAAATGGATACATATCAATATTTGTGGTCAGGGGGTGGGGGGGTTCCTTAGGAATAAACACAGGGTCCACTAAGCAAGCATCTCCACACTGGATTTTAATGTGCAATATTTCCAGATATTGCCTATATAAGGGAAGAGGTGGTGTGAGAAGCTTCCAAAAATACTATAAGAGAGAACCATCTGTTAGAGCCATAAGCGACTTGCTGGCTTAGTGCACTAGAAAGAAAGTTTACAGTTAATCAAGCTTTCAACGGTCACTAGACAATTTCAGATACAACAGCAAAATGGATTCAGACTGGGTACGTGGCACATGAGTAAAGCCAACATTGTATATTAGACACAGTTTGGTGAAGGACTATCATGCAAAACTTAGCTGAATCCTTTTATCCATCCCTTATGTGGATCTCAACTATTTTAGAAATGACCATGTTCTTAGCCATTTGAAAAGGCAACCTTCATTTTTCACTGTACTATCAGTAACCTGAAGCCATTTACTCACATTTATTATTACTGTTTAATAATAAAAACAGCAGACTGCAACCTTGTTTTCATGATCTGTCAAAGAGAAAAGAAGTCTTGTTTCAAAAGCTAATGCCTTTTTTTGAGTTATAGTTATAGTGGTCCACAAGTTTTGTGTTTCAATTAATAACATAGATTATTCACTTGACACACCCTGAAAGATCACAAGACCGAGAGTAAATTATGAGAGATGAATTGCTTTGCCCATCCTTGACATCTTCAGTAATAGGTAAATCTCTTCCAGCAAATTCTGCAATCTTGTTTTAACCTGTTTTGATGATGCTCAACTTTGCATTTAACAAAAACACCACTTGATTCCCTTTTCATATATCAGCACCGAGTACTTGTTTTAGTTTTAAAATGCAAATTGTGCATAACACAATGTATTATTTCAATTCCCTTATTTTACCCTTGGGGACCAGACCATCATTGTATTTGCTTAAAAACTAAAACACTGAAAACATATGTAAAGTTTCTCATTGTCCTATAAAAAACAATGTTTATGTTCTCTCAGAGGTCTAGACAGACAGTTGAATAGACATAAGCTAACCAAAGGAGGACTCTACCCTCTCCAGAGTGTAAATTACACTTACCCACAAATAAAATATGCCAAAATATGTGCAAGTGCATAAGTTTACTCTGAACAGGTCATTGGCTTGGCAAGCTGGCTGATTATATAGCTAGTTAAAAAAATGCTTTGTTCAGAGTAACTCAACTTGTATAAAAGAGCTATTGCTTTAGAATTTTGTACCAGGATAACAGGATTCCATTTACAAAAACAAAATTCTGCAGCAGTTTCTAAGGGTATTTATATAATTGTCTAAGATAGATGCAAACTGAACTGTATGAGGTTATACAGAATATGCAGTTGCAAGTACAACATTATGGACCAAATTGTACCCTCATGAAAGCAGATGCTATTCTAGTGACTTTAAACAAAGTATGCCTGTTTATGCCAGAGGTTAATTTATATTTTCAAATACAGAAACACACATGGTCTTTTTCTACTATACCAATTACCTTAAGGTATCAGGGCCTTGTGAGTCAATTTTGCTGGACTTCAAGATAAAATAATGTTAACAGTCTATCATAGCTGTGTGTAATAAGTGCCAGGCGAAGGAAAGAAAAATTCTGATTACTTGAAGAACGCATGATCTTCCCAATTTTCTGGCTTTGGTCTCACCCTCTTGAGTAAATTAAATGAAATTCTTGTTACTGTGATAGTCTAATGCTCATTTTTCTACCTTCTGTTTATTCTGTTTTGGCTGACTGTGCTAGGGATTCTTGTGTTTATTCTCTTGTTTTCAAGGCATCTGATTCCCACTTACTTCTGTTTAACTCTGTCCTTGCTACAGTATATGCCAAAAAGCCACTTCCACCACCAGTCTCAGACGGTCAGTCAGAATAGAAACTATGTAATGACCTATTTCATAATCAAGTAAAAATTCTAATACCTAAATAATATTATGGATAGTGTCTATCTAGCTTGCAATCAAGATCTGATCATACAGAATAGCACTAGCCTAGCCCTTTGTTATTGTTGCCTGCTCCTAAGTGCTCACTGTGACAGTGCATCTATGGACGGATATTGTTCCTAATACCCCATCCAGCCAATAGAGAATGCATAGCCTGATGGGGCAGGAAAGCATCTATAGTTGAGCTATTCACTCATATCTGCAACCAGAACTGGAGGGTACTTTGGAGTTCATATTTGTAGCCTGATTTGATTAAGTTCATTGTGGAAGATCCATATTTTACTACTTTGAGGATAACAATATTTCTATCTAGAGCAAAATATCCAGAAAAGTAAGAGGCCTGGCACTTACATAAACGTGCATGTGCACCATCATTTATTTTGGATTTAAACATAATTTTAGAAGCAACCACTGACTCTTTTCCTTCCAATTAGCCGATTAGTTCTATGGCTCTGGAAGGCTGTGCCTACACTACCACTCATGTCGGTATAACCTATGTTGCTCAGGGGTGTGAATAAGCCACCCCGTGCAACACAAGTTACACTGGCCCAAGCGCCGGTGTGGAACAGCGCTATGTTGGCGGGAGAGCTTCTCTCACCAACATAATTAATCCACCCCCAACGAGCGGCAGTAGATAAGAGCTCTCTCCCATCGGCTTAGAGCGGCTACCCTAGAAAACTTACAGTGGTGCTGAGCCGCTGTAAGGTCTCTAGTGTAGCCAAAGCTTAAGCCTCTCTTCATTCCATCCCTTTCCTCCAACTGGCAGCTCAATTTTGTTGTTCTGCTCAACCAAACCTCTTCTCCTTTACTCCTGAGGTAGCTCAGCTCTCTTTATTCCACTCAGCCCCTCAAGCCACCTTCCCCCGCCTCCCGTCAGTTCAGCGATGCTGTGCTTAGGGCCACTCAGCCTGCCCCCACCCTACTTTGTTGCCTTTATTCAATGGATATGAAACATGATCGTTCGCTCAGATAGCACTTCAAGTCGTCCCAGATGCTTGGGCAATAATTTCTGTCCTAGCCTGAATGCCCAGCTTTCATGTAAGTGATTAAAATGGACCAAATTCATCCCTGGCTTAACTCCACTAACAAGAAAGGAATTTACTAGGACAAATCCACTGGTAACAAAGCAATTATACCTGGGATTAATTTGTCTTGGTAGGGCTGAATTCTGCTTCTGTCTTTCCTTTCAAAAGGGTACCGAATGTACCTTCATTTCATTCAAATCTACCACAAGCATCACAGAGGAACAAGGAGTGCAAGTTGAAGTGTTTCCTAATGGTGACATGTTTGTACTGCAGTCTGGCTGGAACAATATGGCATTTATCAAAAGTTAAACATTTACCCAAAATAAGGCTCCTGAACACTTTCTGCCACAGTATAAATTACCGCAATACAGCATGATGTTCTACACAGAAGGGCACACACAATGTAGGAGATGAAACAATTGTGCTACCTTGACCTCATTTTTCTTTTTTAAACTACGCAATGTCATCTCTTTTGGAGAAGACCAACACTGAACAAAGCATCCTTCAGTCTTTGAACTCTCCATCCACATATTAAAGGGAGAAAAGAGTGTATCATAAAATAAGGAAGTTGTTGATTTGGGCCCCGTTGACTCTGAGGACTTACTGTGACTTCAGCCACTGGTGTCTAGCCACTTAATAACCATATAGGCAAAGCTGCTATAAACTGCAATTTGTATCAGTACAGCTTATCCTGTTTTCAAGCAAATTGTGGCTTTACACCAGCACAGCTCTCTCTAACCTGGCCACCAAACGCTTTAGTCTCCATGTCAACCATTGCCTTAGTCAGGATTACTTCCACTCTGCAGTGTAGATGGGTAACAACATGCCTTGGTAGGGGGGTCACCAGATGGTGCTATCACACAAAGCTTACAAGCAGGCAAGTTGATAGTCTTGTAAGTAACACATAGTTGTTAATCTTGTGATGAAGAATCTTTGAGGGAGCTGTGGCAAGCAAATAGTTTGCTCTCAGCCTTAATCTCTATCTAGAGCGGGGGGTGGGAAGCTATGGCCTGTGGGCCACATCTGGCCGGTTAGACCTTTTAATCCATCCCTCAGCTCCGACCAGGGAGTGGGGTCGGGGATTTGCTCCGCTCCACCTGGGGAGCGGGGTCGAGGGCTTGCCCCACTCCGTGCTGCTCCCAAGAAGCAGCTGACATGACCCCCCCCCCAGCTCCTATGTAGTATGCGTAGCTCCAATGGGAGCGGCAGGGGTGACGCCTGCAGACGGGGCAGTGTGCAGAGGCACCTGGCTGCACCTCCGCGTAGGAGGGACATGCTTCCAGGAGCTGCTTGCGGTAAGTGCAGCCTGGATGGCCTGCACCCCTGCCCCCCCCATCCCCTGCCACAGCCCTGATCCCCCTCCTGCCCTCCAAATCCCTCCAAACCCCCTCTTGTACCCCAAACCCCTCATACCTGGCCCCACCCCAGAGCCCGCAACCCCAGCCAAAGCCCTCACCCCATCCCCTTGTGCCCCAACAGCCTGCCCCATCCCTGATCCCCCTCCCGCCCTCTGAACCCATTGGTCCCAGCTCAGAGCACCCTCCTGCGCCCCAAACCCCTCATCCCCAGCCCCACCCCTGAGCCCGCACCCCCAGCCAGAGCCCTCATCTCCTCCTGTACCCGTACCCCCAATTTTGTGAGCATTCATGGCCCACCATAAAATTTCCATACCCCGATGTGGCCCTCAGGCCAAAAAGTTTGCCCACCCCTGATCTAGAGTCAATTCTTGAGCAGAGTTGCTCCCTGGGAACCAAGCATTGGTAACATGACTGAGATCCGTGGAAAAAGGTGATCACAAACACCATGTAGGCAACTACCACTGTTCCAGAGTTTATTTACACAGGAATGCGTGGAAACAATTTGAACGTTCTTCCTACCACACAGGCCTGTCCTCCCTTTTACCAGTTATGTATTTTTGCTTTTAAACTGTCGTCTCATGGAGACTAATATGATTCAACCCATCCACAACACGCAACTAAACCGCGCCACACCAAATATATTTAAACGGAAGCTGTTTTTGAAGTTACTTTTTCAAACATGGCTCTGTTCTCAGTATAGAGTAGGCATTAGCTTCCTTCCTGTTTTACACAGTAAATACTGACTGAATTTGAGACATTTGCATAATTACCTAATTCACACAAGGTCACAATGTGCTGTACTAAAACTTTTATGCAAGATTTCTGAAAGAGCACCATCAGAGATAGCGTTTTATTTGCTTATTTCGATGGCCTTGTTCTCCAATCTTCCACTGCAAGAGTACCACTTGAAGTCTCATCAGAATACATCACTGCCAGAACAATATGCAAGGTTTTGTATGTGCACAAGCAGAAAACTCATTTCTATCTCTTCAATGGGATGTATTTTGGTGGCAGCATTTTCTAATATAATCAAACAAAAATGTGTGCTTTTTGGACTGCATTTTACCATCTCTGTCGCTCACTCTCAAAAGAATTAAAAACGAACAATCTGTTTCTCTCCTTCCTGTACAATTTCATGACAACAGGACATCTCCACTCTTCAGTGGACATGTCTTTTAGATCATCCATTCTCTGTCCCTCAGTTCTCTCCTAATGAACATAATACTTTCAGTTACTGACACTTGTTATTTCACCATCTGCCTACTGTATTGATGGCAAAAGTTTAAAGAGCACAGAACAAAACAGGAATTGTGGTCCTCCCAACACGCAATATGAAATCTGTATGGGTACCCAGCAGGCAGTCTCTACCTCAATAACTAGTCAGCGGCTACAAAAGACCTTCCAGTTCCCCTAGTAAGAATTTAACATAGTATGCATAGCCCGGTCTTTACCAAGATCTGGAATGGAGACTAAAAAAGGCTCCCTATGACCTACTGACAATGTTGCCAACATTTGGAGTAAAACCAGGATAGCACCAATGAAGAGGACATCTAGCAGAAAAAGATTTGTTCATCCCACTTGTGACTACTCTGAAAGCTTGCTCTAATTTACAGTTTTTGGCTGGACATTTGTGCTAATAATGATTTCAAAGAACATCACTGGCACAACAGATGCCAGGAATTCATTGACACACAATGTGGATTTGTCCACGGTCTACATATGCGGAAGCCAGTTCTGATCTTAGATATCAAGCACTGCCTCAGGTTAGTATCTTGATGGTTTTATGCAAGTAGGCAACTCAGTTTCCCTTCAAAAGAGAAAGACTTAAGAACATAAGAACGGCTATACGGGGTCAGACCAAAGGTCCATCTAGCCCAGTATCCTGTCTTCTGACAGCGGCCAATGCCAGGTGCCCTAGAGGGAATTAACAGAACAGGTAATCATCAAGTGATCCATTCCCTGTCGCCCATTCCCAGCTTCTGGCAAACAGAGGCTAGAAACACCATCCATGCCCATCCTGGCTAATAGCCATTGATGGACGTATCCTTCATGAATTTATCTAGTTCTTCTTTGAACACTCTTATAGTCTTGGCCTCCACAACATCCTCTAGCAAGAAGTTCCACAAGTGGACTTTGCATTGTATGAAGAAATACTTCCTTTTGTTTTAAGCCTGCTGCCTATTAATGTCATTTGGTGACCCCCAGTTCTTGTGTTATGAGAAGGAGTAAATAACACTTCTTTATTTACTTTCTCCCCACCAGTCATGATTTTATACACCTCAATTATATCTCCGCTTAGTCGAATCTTTTCCAAGCTGAAAAGTTCCAGTCTTATTAATCTCTCCTCATTCGGAAGCTGTTCCATACCCCTAATAATTTTTGTTGCCCTTTTCTGAACCTTTCCAATTCCAATATATCTTTTTTGAAGTGGGGAGACCATATCTGCATGTAGCATTCAAGATGTGGACGTACCATGGATTTATATAGCAGCAATATGATATTTTCTGTCTTATTATCTATCCCTTTTTTAATAATTCCCAACATTGTTTGCTTTTTTGACTGCTGCTACACATTGAGTGGATGTTTTCAGAGAACTACCCACAATGACTCCAAGATCTCTTTCTTGAATGGTAACAGCTAATTTAGACCCCATCATTTTATATGTATAGTTGGGATTATGTTTTCCAATGTGCATTACTTTGCATTTATCAACACTGAATTTCATCTGCCATTTTGTTGCCCAGTCACCCAGTTTTGAGGGATCCTTTTGTAGCTCTTCGCAGTCTGCATGGGACTTAACTATCTTGAGTAATTTTGTATCATCTGCAAATTTTGCCACTTCACTGTTTACCCCTTTTTTCCAGATCATTTAAGTCTTTCTCAAAAGTTCTCTTTGCTCTGTGTATCAGTCATTGTATTCCTAGGTTCCAGCTTTGCAATATTCTAACTAGTGCTCTACCCTAACTCAGCTTGTTTCTGGTAGTGTGATATCAAAATACTGTGTTTATAGCTCACAGTTTGTTGCAGTGGAAGTGACCGAGGGGCATGAACTAGAGCCCAAGATCCAAACCTCCCATCCCTTACATAAACTTTGAGCAAGCTTGGATCTCTATCCAAACATTGCAGCTCAGGTCTATCTCTGATGGAAATTGTGTTGTGTCACATTCAGACTTAATTAAGCAGGAGGAGATGGATGCAAGGAAAGAGACCTTTGATCACATACAGTCCAGTTTGCATTAATTAACATGGTCAGAAAATTATGAAGTATAAGATTTGTATAGAAATCAAGTATACTGAAAGTTGTCCCAGCAATGGAAATCCCTCTCTAATAGAAAAGAAAGGAATTCACATTGATGACCCCATCTTAGGTGGGAAAGAACATAACGTTTCTTTGCTCCTTAAAAATGGAGGAACCTTGTCTATTCTCTCCCACTGAAACCGAGAGCATGCAAGCAACTCGAAGTAGTGTAGCACAACCATAAGCTTCAGCCACTAAAGTTAATCAGTTCGCACTGGAATTGGATACTGCCGAGACCATCATAAATCCTTTGACATTAAGGTAACATAGAAGTTCTTTGACAGTTCATAGGGAATTTTCCTAAACTAAACTCTTTCCAAAGAAATGAAATGCCATTGGAGGAGTCAGACACTGCCTCAGCTCTGAGCTGCCATGAAGCGGTAAAAGATCAAGAATTTGATCCTGCAAGGAGCTGAGCATTTCACAGGAGGTACTCAACAATTTTCAGGACTGGGCCCCAAACAAACAGTTTGTTGCAAGCTCTTGCTAGAATTAAGCATACAAACAAACCAACAAACATGCACATATAGATCTATACAGCACCAAAGAGATTAGCAGTCTATTGTACTACACAGGGTCTTTTACAATATTAATGTGCCTGGTCACATGACTGAGGGAGATGCAAAGCCACCTGACCAATGTGTGTGGTACCAGACTAGTATCATAGATTAAGAACTTTACTTGAGAAAAGTCAGAAGAAAAATCTCTGTTCATTGATACTCTAAGTGCTAGATGTGTGTGTGTGTTGGGGGTGGGCGGTTCTCAGGAGATAATGGAAGGAAGAACAGTTGCAACAGATCAATGGGAAAGCTATTGAAAAGGCAATGAATTGAGGAAAATAAACTAATCTTGTAATTTTCAGATAAAATAAATTTGTATGGCCTTAATACTGAAAACATTCCTGTGTAAAAAAAAAAAACACAGTTGGTCACACCATTAGTACATCCCTTAAAGACCAAACAGGCTGAAAAATTTATATTAGTATATATATAATACACACACACACACACACACTCACTTACTTCCTTGCAGGGCTTTGACACAGGGGAAGAAAAAGGGCCAGCAAAAGACACAGAGCAACAGGACCTGTCCTAAAGGGAGGTAAGGAAATGGGCCATGAAGCTGCCTTGCCAGACATCATTAGTCACAGGCTGGCTGTTGTCTTTCACCACTTATACCATGCCAACGCATGTTTAAATATGGTAGTGTTTTCTTAAAAGTCCTAGCCCTCCTTTCTCTCTCTCTCTCTTCACCCCCACACTTTGGATACATATGTAACGGGGTTTCAATTATTTTCAGTGTGTTAAGAGGCCCACAACACGTTCTGCAAGAGTCAGGGTGTTAATATATGACTTGAACCAGGCAGTCCTCCACTATATATATTGGCCACAATTTTGATTTCAACCATCTGGTATTGGGCAAACAAGATGGATAATTAGATTATTAAAACTTTCAAGCATCACAATGTGCCTTTTACTGGCATAAAATGTTTTATTTCCTGAGTCCAGAGCAGAAAAGAGGGTTAAAAAGATTTGCTAATCAGCATTTGATTAACCCGTAACTCTGATGCACAGTGCGATTCCTAGGAAATTGTCATCAACTTCAATCATGTAACGTTTCCTGGCGACAAAATATAGTAATTTTTCTTGCATTTAATTATAATATATAGACATCTTGAATTGGCAGAAATAATCAAACCATAGATGATTCAGCAGTTTCCATTTATTTTATTTAACGTTAGAGTGTTTGGCTGTTACAGGGTGCGAAAAGGAAGAATTTTGGCTAAAGAAACCTTTCTGCATCCAAAAAGTGTCAAGAGATCATCCATGTCACTACAAAGGTGACAGAGGATCTTTGTTTTTAAGTTTGATCTATAAGACCTTGTGGGGGGAAACAAACATGTATTTATGAGCAGGCAGCAGGGCTGAAGTTTTCCTACAAGAGGGCTGATATTATTCCATCCAATGTCACATAACTCTGGGGAGCCCTGAGTCCTACTGCATTGGTGAGAAGGGGGTAAGAAGTCAGGTGTTAAGGTAGCGAGACTCTCCATCCCAAAATATCAAATTCCTGGTAAAGATAAAAGGGAAAAATCATGTCCCAGAAGGGAAAATAATCCCTTGCCTAAGGCTATCTCCCACAGAGCAAAGGAAGAAACAGATGCTCCCTTTCTATGTAAGCAGAGACAGAGTGGAGAGGACATGTTCATCAATCATGCCAGCAAGAATACATTTTCAGGTTCACGGGGAGGGAGCTCTGCCACCATTCAGCAGGGAATGGACAGAAGTACTCATGAATTATTACTTCTGTCGAGAACAGTGGCTCCAATTCAGGAGAGATAAAGCATTTTCTGGGATGGCCTGATTTTCAGACATGCTGATCCTAGCTCCTACTGACTTCGATAGGATGGGATCCACAGTGCCTCAGAAAAAAAGGTCACTTCTGTCCTGTGCACAAAATACATCCTCTACAAAATGCCTAGGTGTAATGGAAAGGAATAATTTAATGCACCACCGCCTGGCTACACACACTGCATGATGGGGACTGTAGGGAGAGAGAGGTGTTGATGAATCAAACTGTACCTCACAACTCCAAAAACTCAAATCTGCTGCCACAAGTCACCTCAGATCTATTCAGCCACTTAGGCCAACACTTTTTAGCTAATTGGTGTCTGGTAAGTAGAGGCAAAAATTAGACGATCACTCTGCTTGTCATTTATTGAGGATTGCACAACCTAGGCTATTTTCCTGCATAGAAGTTATTCCCTAGAGACAAATTAAGTGCCAGTGTTTGAGACAGGACCACAATGGTTGTCCACCTCTTTACAAATCTTTGTCTAAGATAATGCAGGCCCGAAGACTGTTTCTTGAAAATCCAATTATTCAGATTTCTTTATTTATTCTTGAGATTTATTAAACAAGGAGGTGAGTATCTGAATGCTCTAGGGTGCTTCTCAGAGGTAAATCAATCCCCCCCCCCAACAATATGGCTTCTTCAGCGGCTCTCCTGGGGGGACGTGCCCTGCAGTGAGCCCTGAAAGTCATCACATGGTTTTTTGTTGTTGTTTTTTACTCTAAAGGTACAAAACAGTTTTTACTGGTGCAAAAGCAAAAAGCAAACACTAAGAAGAAAGAGAAGAAAAAAAGATATGAGAAATTCAGAGGAAGATCTTTTGCAAGCTCTTACTTGCAAGAAAAAAAGATATGAGAAATTCAGAGGAAGATGCAAGCTTACCTGATTTCTGCATCTTCCCACCCCCACCTTTTTTTTTTTTTTTGTGGGGAGGATGTATGTGTATGCGTCTGTGTGTGTGTGTATATGCGTGTGTGTATGCGCGCGCCTAATAATGACTCCAGGCATGACCCCTACACACTCTACTAGGTGGTGTGCTTCTATGGGATTACCCATAGTAGTAAGCATCATTAGTGTCGCTCTCATGATTTTATTGCAAGTTTCATGATATTTGGTGTTTTTCTTAAAGCTCCAGCTACTGCAATCAGGAGACTGCACAATAATCTCAGGCTTCGTTTTTAAAAATAAACAAGTTTCTAGCCCTCATGGTTGTAGAGGAAAGCTTGAAAATGTGACCTGAGTGAAACCCTAAGGGCTGAAGACAAAAACACCCCAAAATTGCTATTTTTTCAACGATCTCGACTTTTAAGCTAATTTCATTATTTTTTGGAACCTGACTCATGAGTTCCAAATGCTTGAGCTTGGTAATGCTGCACTATGCCTAATAGGAAGTGTTCACAGGATCAAGCCATTAGTGTAGATACTGCAGGGTGCATTATGGCACAGTTCTCTCTGAAAACTGTATCTACTTTGACCCCGATCCCACATCGGGATCCCCCAACACTAACATGGAATCCCATTGAAATTCATGGAACTCTGTACAGATGCAGGAAGTATGAGATAAGATACCAATGCAGGACTAGGCCTTGACCTGAATCAGCTCATCTTTTGATATAGCAATAACATTTCAAACAGATAGTTCTACGAAAAACTATACATTAGGAGATCACTGATATATGAAGTTGCTTAAGTTTTAAACCCGTGGCCTGATTTTCAGAGGTTGAGCCTCTGTAGGAGCTGCAGATCCTCAGCACCTCTGAAAAATCAGGCCTCATCTTTCTTCCTTTTCAGCATTCTAGTTCAGGGGTGACATGTGAGCCCATTGAAGTCAATAGCCAAACTCACACTGATTTCAGTAGGGCCAGGATTTCCCAGTGTTTGTACATTCACACCTCTGAAAATTTTCAATAAAGAGGTCCCTTTTAAAAAAAAATTTCATGAAAAACATTTTGCAAAACTTTCACACACAGACGCACACAAGAAAAGCAGCTAAGTGTCAGGCTCAGACAGACATTGTCCCTTTCAAACATCAGGCTGTCTTTAAAAGCACAGATAAAATATCTGACAGTTTTCTTGTATCTATACTATAAAGAGACATATAATATTCCACAGATTGGTTTAGACCTTGAGTCAGTAGGCGAGGGAGAAGAGAGTGCCGAAGATGCTATCTCAAGTCTTGTCAGAAAAAAGTAAAGATGAACAAAATAAATGTCTGTGAAGCCCCAGAACTAAACTCATGGGGACAAATTCTTCCCTCAGATGTGTGTCTAACTCCCAATCAAGGCCATGCATGTCAGTGGGGACAGAATTTAACTAATTTGCTCTTTGCGGACACGGCTGTGTAAATTCATTGCTTGCAACTGTCAGGGCCTGCATGGGGACAGTCTGACCTAGCGGTCAAAACCCAGAGTAGCATCAGGGTCATACTCAGGAGTAATGCCAAGAGTCAAGCTGGAGTCAGTTAGAAGCCACACCAGAGTCGGAGCCAGGAGTCAGTAACTGGGGTCCAGACAAGGAACAAGGCAAGGAAGCAAGAACTTGGTTTTAAAAGTCTGGTCTGCAGCAGTGCTCAGACAATTGGTGAGGCAGGAACAGGAAGCTTTATGATAGGAGGTGACCAATGCATAGCTGGCTGCTAATCAGCTGATCCTGCTGAGTCTGTGGCTGTAGCCTCTGTTTGTGGGGTATCAGCTGCAGTTTCCCTGTCTGCCCTTGCAGCATGGGGGTGCAAAGAGTAAGGCTCCTGCCCAGCAACTGCATGGGCCTTTGTTGGAGACCTGGGGCACCTGAAAGCAACTTAACTTAAAAATAAAATATGGCAAATTCTTTTGAAATTCACTTGAAGAAAGTTGTTTGGTTAATTTTATGAGGATTTCAAGTGATTCTTCTGCTGTCAGTTCTATTCTGGTTAGCTAGATCACATGCTTTATCTGACTTTCAAAACGCACTTCAGAAGTACAGTAGCAAATTGATGATGCAGTGCATTTCAGTCTATGGGACTGGATTACTGCAACAGCCCTGCAGGGCATTAGCAACATAGCTAATTGTATCCCCCTTCACCAACATAGCGGACCTCCTTGTCAGAGCTCATTTTCTTCTGGACTCTAACGAAAGTAGTAGACATTTACTTAGTTCAGCTTTGAAATGTTTATATTTTCACAAAGGAAACAAAGCAACATTTTTAACATGCTCCAGCTTTAGGCGTGTAAAGTTACTGAGTCTAAGCCCAATAAATGACAAAGGGTGTTTGGTACTAGGAGCATATGTGCATGCGTGTTATTATACTGAGCCATGCGTAAACAGCTTGTGGTAAAATTAATTTTTCACTTAAAATCCAATTACTGGAAATTTAGATTGCATACAGTTAATTAAAAATACCTACCTGTGCAAAGCAGAGTGCAGACATACAATGGAACAAGGAAATTAATACACAGAACAGTGCTAGTTAAAAAAAACAGTTTAAATGTTAGAAGACAATGTGAGAACAGATTTGTTTGCAGCTATCCCACCTTGTGCTGTGAACCACCATACAAGTAGGCTTGGCAGAATTTGATTTTTGTTTATAATTTCAATGGAGAATATTGATTTTTTCCAGCATTTTTTCTATTTTTATCTATGTAAATTTTCTCAGTTGCAGGAAGTTACTAGGGGACAGAATTATTTAATGACAATAGAAATTGAGATTCAAGAAGTTAAAGCTTTATAAAAAGTGTTAAAAGCAAACTGCCAACATCACATGTCAAAATATACAACACAAATATCCTGAAATCAAATCAGACCTTTTTATTTTTTTTTTTATTTTTATTTTTTTTACTATTTATTAGCTAGTCCATTTGTAACAAGCTGAATTCAGAAATCTAATTCACTGAATTTTTGACTCTAAGAAGTTCTCAAGCAGCATTTTTCTTACTTTGTCTATCTGTAAATGTACATCATCATTGATGGAAATATTTTTTCATCTGTTTGTATGTGTATGGTAAAACCAACATTACCAACATTTACTGATAAAAATCTAATTGTTCCAAGCCCACCTACAGGCTAAGCTTGATCCGGCCAGCTCACAGAACTACTACAAAGAAAAATAAATCTAACCATTTTTCAGTGAGTTGGTGGGAGACTTTTCTGTCACATACTGGCGCCACAGTTGGAGATGGGATACAGGACTTGATGGACCAGTAGCCTGCTATAGCCCAAAAAATCCTCTTTTCTCAAAACTTAATAGGTCACTTCCGAGAATGCTAGAATTTAAATAAACTACCATCACTGCTGAAATCTTCCTTAACTGAAAACTAGAGCCATAAATTTAAGGACATATTTTACTCTTCCATGTAGAGCAGTCCAAATACTAAAAGTCAACAATCCCCTGAATTTAGCATTGGCTCAGGTAGCAGAATTTCCAACTGTCGATTAAAGGATCTGCAAGAAAATTAACGTGCTACCACCATTTTTTATGACTAAATCAAGCAATTCTGTTGCTTGTTAGCAGGAATCCTGAATTAGTAATGTGAAAGTTAGGCCTAAAGTCAAGCCAAGTTTAGGCTTTCCCTGCACAATTATTTCACTAAGCATAAGGAGGGTAGGGGGGGAGCTCTCTCATTATTTGTTTAGTCAAGGCCATTTTCCACGGCAAAATGTGTATAAAATTGCACAAAAGGAAAATAGGAGATATAAATGTATTTTGTGTTCAGAGAACCATGAAACAACTTAATTCTAAGAAAATGAGCTGACAAAGTGCAGGAAGGTGTTTATATTGGGAGGATCTTTTTTATTCCTGTACTCAATCCTGCTATATCAAATGCCCATTCAACATGAAACAGATTCTGCCTCTCTGAACCAACGAAGTGGATTAGAAGATAACTATTTTAAACCACAGGTGGGTAGGTAAATTGCTACCCTACCCAATTCTGAAACTAAGAGAGAATAGGCTGTTCTACTTTGCTCAGGATGCCTCATCAGTTTTCTGTACATACAATGACTTCATGATGTGTAAATCTGTTGACCTATCCATTCCTGCACAAAGATATTAAGACAAGAAGTTAAATAACAATTACGTAGGCATTAAAAAAAAAAAGAGAGACATGCAATGGAGCGAACATAAAGTAAATGGATGAACTGCAGCGTACAAATGAGTACAGCAATAGCATGGCCATGGGGTTGTTCAGTTTAGACCACAGTAAGTCACATGGTGTAATTTTCCATTGAACTCTGAACAATCTATATGCAGTACAGCACTCTATGTTCTCACGGCAAAGGAGCAGCAAACTAAGTGGCAAGTTATCTTTTTGGCATGCTGGCAAAGAGATGGATTTGTCCCACCTTGGCCCACAGCAATACATTTAAACTCCATTCCCTGCCTCTCATCTGATTAAATGGCATATGCAACCAGTTCAATAATGGAAAAATATTCTAAAATCTTCCATTATGGCTTTTGTTCTATCATAGGTGACAAATGACTTGTCAATGATCGCCACCCCCACTACCACATACACCCCACACCTTACAAACAAAATTTGGAAGGTCACAGTTAATTCATGTTTATAAATCAGCTGATATACTGCGTGAGACATTATCTGTTTTCCAACTTGAATACACACACCCTGCTAAGGACACGATCCTGTAATACTAACTCACATGAGTAATCATTACTTCTGTGTTTAGTTCCTTCAAATAGGGCTATTTGTATAAATAAGGACTACTAATTAAGTGTTGCAAAATCAGATCCTGTGTGTCCTCTAGAGCTGACCTGAGGATGACAATTCCATTTTGTGGCAACAGTCAAACTTTCAACATTTGTTTTCATTCTTCATTGGCATGAGCAAAATGGCTGTTTGCACACTGAAATAGGAGCTTTTCGATTAGGGAAGGAGTGTGCGCTGGGCAAGGGACAGTGGTAGTGGCTGAGGCACTAGTCCAGGCAGTGGAAGATCCAGGTTCAATGCCCTTTTCTGCCTGATTCAGAGCAGAATTTTTCATCCCAAATCATTCTGTATCAGGCAAAGTGAGGACTTGAACCTAGATCTCCCACATGACAGGTCACTATCCTAACTAGTAGACTATAGAGCATGAGAGTTGATCTCTCTCCAAACTTCCCAACAAAAACTTTGCCAAACCAATGGGTCTCTGCAAATCATTTCAGCTTCAACAAAATTTAATTTCATCAATAATGTTCTAACCAGCTGTCATATCATCTTCACTTGTCAACTTCATGAAACCACAATGCTTTGGTAACACAAAATTAAATATATAATGCTGGCAATAGTTTCAGACCAAGTGAGAACATTCAACAGCTTTGATGGGAACATTCATAAAAGACAATAGCTTATACCAGTGGTTCCCAAACTTCAACAACCTGTGAACCCCTTTCACTAAAATGTCAAGTCTCGCAAACCCCCTCCTAAAAATGAATATTTTCAGGGATTTTCTCCTTTATCTGAGTATAAATTATAAAAGCAGTGATCTGGGAAATATAAAATTTGTTTTTATGACATTCATATTACACACTATTTATTATTATTTTTCATTACAGTATTTTTATTACATTATGAAAATGGCAACACTCTTCCAAGATCTCACTTTCGTAGCTTGTATCACTTTGAATAAGCCTGTTATAAGACAAGGCTCCTATGTTTCATCAAGGAGTATCAGATGTGAAACATCATGAAGGTATTTAAGAAGCCAACTCAAAGAGTTCCTCCTACACAAGCATTCACGTGTTGAGCAGTCCAGGCAAACAGTGCACATTACAACAAAGCTTAAACTTGTTCTTCATAATAATTTCAAGAAAAAACAATATTAGCTGCCTATTTAATTTTAAAAACAGCAAAAAATACCCACCTCCCTTTCCATTTCTTATAAGGAGTCTTGAAGTTTAAATCTCTTCAGTGTGATAGATATGCTTGCTTTGATCTGCTTAGCTCGTGGAAGTCCAGTGGCTCCGGGCTGCTGGCCCCGTGCTGCCCGGGGTCCCTAGGGACAGCTCTGTCCACCATTAGGGAATTTTTTCCCCGAGAACCCCCGGTAACATTTCGCGAACCCCAGGGGTTCACGAACCCCAGTTTGGGAACCACTGGCTTATACCAATATCAGTCTCCTGTTGGTTCAACAGCGCAACTACAGTGATCTCAATTAAGCAGAAAGCTGAAAAGATTAAAACAGTGTTTTTTCAGCCTGTGGTCTGCAGACTCCTGGGAGCACGCAGACTATATCTCAGGGGTCCATAACTCCACTCAAAACGTTTAGGGGTCCAAAAATGAAAAAAGATTTAAAATTACTGAACTAAAACATCACCTAACAGAGATGGGACCACAAGCCATAAAGTATGGGATTGGATGCAAACTTACACAAAGTTCAGTCCATCTTTAACACTAAATACCTAAACTCTCATCGCAGTTACACTAATGTAAAACCAAAATAACTGCAGTGGATTCAATTATTTTAAATGTACATAGGGAGTGAGGTAGTAACTAGGATCAGAATTAGACCCAAGGCATATAAAATAAAATAATGTACTCCTGTTGTATACTGTCAAGCAAAACACATTCAGTTTACAAAGGCATTCTACCCTCATTGGTGAGGGGAGGGACAGGGAGTCGAGTCATATTCCTGCCCCATTTCCCTCTTGAATGAAGCCATTATGAGGTTGCGAAGGGGATTTAATTAAATCAGTTCCACTTACCAGCCAAACTGTACCTGTTTCTTTGCCAAAGAGATGCCTTTCCCTCCCACTCTCAAGGGAAAAAAAGCTGGAGTACAGTAAAGAAGAGATGATTTTGCTTTCTATGGCTCACTACAAAACCTTTGGAAAAAACCAGTGATATCAGGATGCTAGGTAGCCACCAAGGCAGCATTGCTAAAATTCTTCTCTTGAGGATGCAGTCTATTCTATTTTCAGCATTCTTGGATACTAAAAAATAAACAAAGTAAATGAGATTTTGCTGAATTGTACTTACATGGAGAAAGCTGGATGGGTGAGCCATGAAACTGAGGCTTTATGTATATTGCAGTTAATAAAGTATGCAGTATTTTCAACAACCACAAGGAGATCTAGAACAGGGATAGCCACTGTTAATCCTTGTAGCCACCGCTTTCTTCCCAAAAACTTCTGCATGGAAAAAAATAGCCCACTGAAAATTAAGAATAAACTTTTTCTAAAATTATGAGTCAGCAATTGTAACTTCAGTTTTGCTGGCTCTTAAAATTTAAAATGCTACCACATGCACAGAGATTAACTGTCATAATAAATTCTGCCCAATTCATCTAAATATCTCAGTGCTTTACAAACATTAAATAGCATGAAGATCACTGAGGTAGGTGGTATTATACCCATTATACAGATGGAGAAACTGAGGCAAGATAAGTTGAGGGCCTGATTTTCAGAGGTGCAAAGCCAGGCCGTACACGAGTTATTCCTGGAGGAATTCTGAGCCACTGCACACATGCAAAATTCATGTCCTCGCTGATATTTTTTCCTCTGCAGAAAACAGATTCTGCTGGAGAGGCACTGCAGTTACACCTTTTGCCCACCAGGGTCTGATGTGGCACCAAAACAGAAGGCAGCCGGCTCACAGGCTGGAGCAGCCAGCTGCAGATAGGGAAGAGGAGAGGCTGCTTTTCTCACAGCGCCCTATCTGCAGATATGGGGGGAGACAGAGCAGAGCACATGGGGCTGCAGGGGGATCACATAGACTGGGGTTAAGAAGGGCTAGTAGGCGGACAGACTGGGTGGGGGCACAGGAGCTAGTGGAGGGACAGCATTGAACCAGGGGTTAAATAGGAGTGAGGATGCAGGGCCACATAGGGCAGGGGGAGAGGGTGGCTAAGAGAATGGGAGAGGCTAGGGGTCAGCCAGGGTCTGCATGGGGGAAGGCTCCCCAACTCCCTAAAAATCCCTCCCCCACAAAAAAGCAACCGTTCCATACTTCCCCCACCCACACCACTCCAACTTCACTCCCATACTCCTCAGCATTTACTTCCCTCTCCCTCAGCTCCTCTGTTACCCCTGACTCTCTTAAGCCTTTGCACTGCTTCTGAGGGGTGCAGGAAATACTATATTGTAGTTTAAATGAATTATTACTCATTACACAACTTATTATTAAGTTCTGTATTATGATGTCTAGTAAGGAATCTATTTGTCAAAAAACATTTCATGAAGCTATTTTGTTGTCTTTATTGTTACAGACATACTTGCTGACAGGTATTTTGAAATAAATTACCAAAATAATTGAAACTGGTGATTATATTGTGTTATTTTGACAAATAAAATATGCAGAATTTTAATTTTTTGGCACAGAATTCCTCCAGGAGTAACGAACTACTCAACGTACCATAACAAATCAGTGTCAGGGCTGGGAACAGAAAATTTCAGCCCAAAAGCTCAATCCTTCTTTCTAAAACACAAGACAGTTCTCTCTCAGGATACCAACACTTTTCTATACTCTTTACAATTATATTTTCCTCAATTCAGATTACTGCAGTGAACGAACACAGCTTTTTAATAAATCAGTTGGATTCACTATAACACAAATTCCAACCCCTGTTCACATCATACTACAGTGACTATGCACCATTAAATATATATTTTCTTTCTTCCCCAGAGCATTCCCTGTACGTAGAATGGGAAATACTACAGTAAAAATTAACTGTAGAGGTTAAACATCCACGGTTTTTAAATCATGCCTAATCTATCTTATAAATTAAACCTGGAGCCATCTGTTTTTGTCCATTGTCGCACACAATGGGGGTTAAAGCATTCACTCCAGGAGAGCACCATGACCAGTTTGGAGTGCCCCAGAGCACCAGTGGACCATGACACAGTCCAGCTCACATTTGGCTGTGGACCAAGTTTTATTTTTGCAATGGGAAAAGGAACACCAGATCACATATCCCTGAGCCCCTATGGGCTGCCTAAATTTGCCATTGTCTACTAGCTGCCCTATCCTATATTCATCCATACAGCAGCCTGTGGCATAACACTAGAGTATAGGTTTGCATTCACTACTGGACATTGACCATAGTATCCCAGTATGGGGATTCTCATGAACAAAAGATCCAGCCAGTTAAAACAGAAAAATAAATCTCAGCTGCTAGATAGGAGAGAAATGAATTCTCAGCTTAAGTAGCTGTAACATCTCTCAAAGCTTCTTGGCTGAGGTTGAACCAATTCAGACCAAAAAAAAAAAAAAAAGGTCTTATTATGCTAAGTGTAAAAGCTGAATCCACAGAGTCAACTTAGGCATCTGACTTATTAATAAAAGACTTAGTGGCTTTGTGTCCTACCTACAAGTCTATATCTAACAAAATATGAGTCCCAATATTCCAAGGGTCATAGATTTCTTGCAAATCTCTTTTTATAAGCTTGTTTCTGGGAAGAACACAAAACAAAAATTATTTGCTAGCGAAAGCACTCCACCATCTAGAAAGCAAGGGCTACATTTAATAAAACTCTTGTAAACTAGTATGGGATTCCAGCAACATTATTTTTTCCTTTTTTTGTGCAAGTAAAAGAGAGAAAGATTAAGGTGCTACGATGGCAAACATTGTTGCATTACTTAGTATTATAACCTGCGTTATAGATTAAGGAAACAGTGTCAAATGTACTGTAGGTTTGTGTAAAAAAAGTGGATAAGTTAAAAAACTTAAGAGAATTTTTTTTAAGAGAAAACAGACAGCTTTTGCATATTAAAGTGTTGCATGATAGGATTTACAATCCAAGCACTGTGCTAAGGCATGAGAAATAGGAAGTGAAACTGACCAGAAAACACATCAGTCTAGTTTGACTAGGTGAAGTGAAAACAGTACAAACAGCTTTAAAGGGGAACGGTCATTTTGATTTTTAAACATTTCAGTTTAAAATAATCGTAAATTGTATTTGTTGCAACGGAAAGCATTCCCTCCCGCCTCCCACAAACTAACTTTGTGATCCTTTACAGTATTTTAACTAGTAATCATCTTCACGATGAGCAGCCACTGGCTTCTCACTAAGCTTGTAGCCAGCTTCTACTTGTAGTGAAGTGCTTACGTGACACACGGATTAACCTCTTGAGATGAAGACTAACAGATCACACATTAAAATAAGGCTATTTAGCCATATGAGCATAAAGAACTAATCACAAGATTCAGCACAGTTAGTAAGTATGTTCTTAGTAAAGGCTCAAAACAATTTCAGGTTAGCATTGACGTACAAGTCAACCAAGTTGTGTGGGAGCCCATATTTGGAATCAGGAAGAGGGTCGTCCAGTCAGGACTGCGGTGCACTGGCAGAGCTACGTAGAGAATTGTACATGGTATCGGTCCACAGATTTAAACACTGCTGTTAGTCCTTTTACATTTTGCAATCACTAGAGAAGTCCCACCACCGTCCCACCAAAAAAAAAAAATGTAAACTACCCAAAAATATAAAATAAATGGAAGCAGCTATAGCCAAGAGAACTGGCTTGAATTTTTAATATAGAAAACCCTTGTCCAGCTTCTCTGGTGTATTTTTACACACAATTCTCCTGGGAAAATCAAAAAGGGCAATGAAATGCACAAAGCTACCTAATGTGACTCAGAATAGAGAGCCTCTGTTAGGATTTTAAAAACATGACCGTTTTTAAATGCTGCAGGCTACCATGATAGCTAATCGGAGGTACAGACCGATTCACACTGAATACCAGTGTCACTTCTAAGCAGTCACATAGCATACTGCTGAGATAAACACTGTACATGTGGAATAATTGTCAGTTACTTGAAGCTGTCAAACATTTCCACTGAACACTTGTCATCTTAACGGGCAGACAAGCAAAATAGCTGTGTTTCTCCAAGTCTACACTCATCCAAAACACACCTCATAAAATACCAGCTTTTCAAAAGGCAAAAAGCACTCTTCATTCTCCCTCATCTTCTCTTTAATGGCACATTGTACAAACATGCTCAGGTCAACACCATTCTCAAAGACAACGACATATCTGACAACAAGGCATTTTATATACTGATCTGGCTAATACCAACTATGCCTGCCTTTCAAGGCAGCAGAATTATTTTAGTCCTCAGACCTACACTAGTGCAATGGCTATGCCTTAAACAAAAAAATTTTTGTATGTTTGTTTCGCCTGGCACATTGTTTCATCTACTAAGGGCTTTAAAAAACAAGCAAAAAAATCAGAATAATTGATATGTAAGTTACGACCAAAGTTAAGGTTATTGGGAGAAGGTAGAAAGATTTAAAAAGTAACATGATTAGAAAACTTTTACATAAAAATAGATTTTAGTTTTCTTTTAAACAAACATTTACATGTGGAGAATGAGAGTTCTGGGAACCAATGTAACAGAGGTCTTAACATTTGAAGTGGGGAGGATTGCTTGCCACCCCCACTTAGAATTTTAAAATACCTCCCGTTTGGCCCTAGTTGGGGATTTGATCTTGGAAGGTGAGCACTGTGGGCCCAGGGACTCCAATGGGACTGCTCACATGCCTGAAATTAAGCGTGCTCTCAAATACTTTCTTGACTCAAGATCAGAATGCTCAACACCCTGGAGAGTGCAGCTCTAGAGGGCAGTTTGATTCACACGTCATCACAAAAAACATTCTGCCATCATCTTACTCCTCCTCATGAATTGACAGAGCTGAGAGTCGCTTCCCAGAAATTCAGTGAAAGAAATGCATCTTACCTTACACGTTTCACAATGCTGCAGTCCCACTACCACATGCTGTAAACAGGCAAAAGAAGAGGTTACTCACCTTGTGCAGGAACTGTGGTTCTTCAAGATATGTACCTCTACTGGCGCTCCACTTCAGGTGCGCGTGCACCTCTCGAGCTCTTGATCAGAGATTTTCCATTAGCAGCATACATTTGGCCCATGCATGCACTCTAAGCAACCTTGTGCCACACACTGAAGATATGTAGAGCTATATGGGCAAATCACTCTCAATTCCTTCTTCACCCGAACGTCCAACAAAGAATGGTCCGAAGCAGAAGAAAAAAAGGGCTCCACCTGTAGTGGAGCACCGCTAAGGACATAGATCTCAAAGAACCACAGTTAGTGCACTAAGTAAGTAACCTCCTCTTCTTCGAGTAATGTCCCTTTGAGCGTTCCATTTCAGGTGACTCCCGAGCAGTATCCCCCACCCGGGAGGAGGGAAGTTCTGAATTGAGTCCAAGACTGAAGACAGTACAGCAGAACCAAGTATCCCATCAGATCTGACAGTGTGGACCAAGGCACGCTGTTTAGAAAAGGTATGCACTAAGGCCCACAGAGCAGCTCTGCATATCTCAGACACGGGCAAAACCTGGTGATGCTCATCCAGGTCAAATAAGATCCCCCCCAGGTGGGTGGAGGAAGAGGGGAGGAATAACAAACCAAACCTCACTACTATCTAATTTCAATACCAACAAGAAACACTAAAACAACTTAAAAAAAACGTCTGCAAGACGCTGAGACATGCACAAGGTGGACATGCTAGAGCTCCGTCTCAGGTCCAAGTGGTAGAGAAGGAACTGAGGGTGGTTCACCTGCGCAACTCTATATACCCTCAGTGAGTGACACAAGGGTTGTATATGTGGGCTGAACAAACAGTCCTAATGGAAAAATCTCATGAAATATAAACTTTTCTTTAAACATAAAGAAAGAAAACTGTATCCTCTTCCTGTTGTGTGTGTCCTATCAAGGCCTCTTCATCCTCAAGTGTCAAACAGAATGGCTGAATTACATGAAGCACTAGCTAGGTACTTTTCAAAAATATGTACTCAGATTGAGTACCACCTTCCCTGGAGCATTTAACTAGGAAGAAGACAGAATCCTGCCATTCCTGCAGTGGCATGAACCTGCTAATATGAAGTCATTTAATTTTAACTAGACCCTCTCTACCAAAGATTTATTACTTAATGAGATGGTATAGCTAATTTTGTTAAAGCAGTGATGGTATGCTGTGCAGCTAATAAACCATGACTTGAATATTTTTTGGAGTGGTTTCAATTCCTTAAGCCTTAGCCAAACCCTCCAGGCCTTTTATGAGGATCTAACTCTGAGCAAGATTTCTCTCTCTGGCAGAGACCGCATAAGTAATGAAAAGACTAGTTTTTCCCCAATGCACAACATCGCAGCTGGCACAATATTTACACTGCACCCCGGAATTACTTCTTGCCCACATTTCATCAGCAGCAAAAGATAAGGAGTCCAAAAAGCCACACAAGCAAGTGTTACTGTACCAATAACAAACCAAAAAGATTATAAAAGTCTTACATTTATACAGTTCTGTTCTGCAATTGGCTTCCAAAGGGCTTTACGTTTAATAATTGATTATGCAAACTTTTAAACCTGCCACTGAGACAAAAACTTAGTGACACTCATGGAGTTTTTGTTCTATTAAAGACTGAAGGCCCATGCCCTACACATATATCACTTTGCCAAGCATCGAAGTGCAGCCAAATACCGAGGTATAGAACAGCAAGCACAGTGTAGAAAATTAGAATACAACAGCTATCTAGTGAGCAAAAGAACCATCTTGTGGTTAGGCACTCAAATATCAGTATTCAGCACCTGAGCCTGCCACAGACTTCCTGTGCTTTGACCTTGGGCAAGTCGCTTAATAGTTATGTGCCTCAGCTACCTACCTGTAAAGTGAGCATAACACCTTCTTTCTATCACTATTTGTCCATCTTGTATACTTACATTGTATGCTCTTCACGATAGGGACTATTACTATATGTTTGTACAGTGCCTAACACAATGTAGCCTTGATCTTGACTGGTGCTTCTAGGCATTGCCATAATAAGAGTTCCGTCTAATCTATTTAACAGTGCACAGCCATGCCATTAAACACTTTAGGAGAGGATCTCTGGAATACTGCATACAATTGCAACTGCGAGAGAAATTTGAAGTAGGCAGGAATAGTCACCCAAACTAAAATTTGAAGGGGAACCATGGCCCTCCCTGAAAAGCCAGGAGATTTTAAAATAACTACAAGTGGTCAGGACCTCGCTTTTACCTTGCTAACCAACACATGGGACAACCATTTATTTTTTTTAAAGGCCTGTTTCTGCGTGTCTGCAGGACTGATTTTCATTAATGTCATTTTTTTTTTGTTCATAGCACTGTCTATGTAAGGCATCTGTAAAAAGTTTGTATTAACTTAATAGTGGAAATCTAATACAGGTTCGATCTGAATTTTCCCATTAAACTGACGTCAATAGCAATCTAAGAATCAGATTGTTACAACCCAAACTATGAAATAAATGTTCAAGTCAGATGCTATAAATATAACCATCACGCACTGGTCAGTGGCTATTACCATTTTAAACATGGCATGAGAAAGGGGGGGGGGAATAAAAATTTACACATTTTTACTTGGAAAATCATTTTATAATTTCTTTCCAGGAAGACTGAAAAAAGTCTGGAACACACAACACAAAAAAGAGATCTTGCACAAACATGCATAAGTAGGGCCCTACCAAATTCAGTCCATTTTAGTCAATGTCACGGTCATAGGATTTTTAAAATAATAAATTTCATTATTTTAGCTATTTAAATCTGAAATGTCTCAGTGTTGTAATTGTAGGGGTCCTGACCCAAAAAGGAGTTGGGGGGGGTGTTGCAAGGTGTGGGGGGTTGTGGTCCTGCTACCCTTACTTTTGCGCTGCCGCTCACAGCGACGCTGCCTTCAGAGCTGGGCAGCCGGAGAGCAGCAGCTGCTGGCCAGGAGCCCAGCTCTGAAGACAGCACCACGCCAGCAGCAGCAGTGCAGAAGTGAGGATGGCATGGTATGGTATTGCCATCCTTACTTTTGTGCTGCTGCCTGCAGAACTGGGCCCTCAGTCAGCAGCCACCACTGTCTAGCCACCCAGCTCTGAAGGCAGCAGCGCAGAAGTAAGGGTGGCATGGTATGGTGTAGCTACCCTTACTTCTGCGCTGCTGCTGGCGAGGTGCTGCCTTCAGAGCTGGGCACCCGGCAAACAGCCGCCACTTTCTGGCTGCCCAGTTCTGAAGGCAGCACAGAAGTAAAGGTAACAATACCATAACCCCCCTTAAATAACCTTGTGACACCCCCCCGCCGCAACTCCCTTTTGGGTCAGGACCCCCAATTTGAGAAATGCTGGTATCCCCTGTGAAATCTGTATAGTATAGGATAAAAGCACACAAAAGACCAGATTTCATGGTGGGAGATCAGGTTTCACGCTCCATGATGTGTTTTTCATGGCTGTGAATTTGGTAGAGTCCTATGCGTAAGTATTGCAATATCTCCAGGGCTCCCAGAGTTTGGTGCTGGTGGCAAAGAATGTATCAAAGCACAAGCAGGCTAAAGGAGAGGTATGTTTCCCACCCCCTCAGGGCTTTGCTCCAGGAATGCATGTGTTGAACATGGGAACCAAGGGGCGGGGCCGGGTCTGAGGCATCTTGTTAAGAATAGCACAAAAAGGTAATAGTTGTAATGGAATGAAATTAAGAATGGGAAAAATTTATGATGATGATTCAGAAAAACTTCTTGAGAGTGAGTTTACAGGTTGTGCAATATTATCCCGGGGAAACTAGTAGAAAAATCCCAGGTGGAATTTTCATAATGGAATTTTTAGGGAGTTCAACATCCAACTCCCTCTTAGCATCCTTAGGTCCTATTGGAAAATCCCCCCTCCCTCCCAATGGAAACTTTTAGAACTAGACTAGACAAAAACACTTGAGAATGTAAGTATCCATCTTCTGTTGGCAGAGATATAGACTGGATGCCCTGGCAGGCCTTTTCCATCTCAGACCTCTAGGATTCCACAAATACTTATATGTATTCCTCACCTTAACCCACTAAAGATACTATAAAATCTCTCATTAAAGCACGAATAAGTCAGATAATCAAAAAGAGTACTAGTGTTGCTAGTTTTCTTTTTGCTGAAAACCATGGTACTATCAAAGGGTCTGGAAAAGTCAACAAAAGCCAAACACACCCTGCTATGTCCTTTGTGGTCATTTATTAATACCAACAATGTACAGTGCCTGAACCATCCTCTTCCTCAGATTTCAAATCTTACTGATCTGTTGAAAGAAGGGCTACAAAGACTAGAAATGCTAAATCTTAAAGTCATTTTTCTTTCATTTGAGTATTTTACCAGGATCAGATACTTATAAATTTTGAGCCCAGATTTAAAAATGATATAGTAACTACTAATGCTTTCTGCTAATTAATATTTTATTGATTTAAGAAGTTCGCAGGAAACCACTTGTGCAATGTTCTCTCCTTTTTCAATACTACATTTCTTTTCAGTGCATACAGTAATGAGGTTCTCTTTAGACTAAACTAAACAAAACTTTACTACAGTGAAGATAAAGTACAGTTCAGGACTGTTACAATTTGTTAATATATTGGGAGGAAGGAAACTATTCACAGGTGGAGATTGAAAATGGTTTCCTAGTTTCACAAATAGTTTACATTTTCAGAGATTCTGATGACAGAGGATGGTTGTGTATACTTGGATTTCAGATTTCATTTTCAGACTCTCAACAACAGCATTAGGCCAGGCAGTGAATTTACAAGTTATTTTCATAAGAAAAAAAATTATTTTCTTAACAAATAATGTGATGAGAAACCTTGGGCACTTAACTCACTTCCAGTCCTTCCAGCATGCAGACCTTATTCCAACTGGAAATGTAGTATTTATTATAAATGTGGTACAGTACCCTGGGTAGGTTTTCTATGACGAGGTTTTGCCTCCCCCACTCCTGTAAACTGGAGAGGCCCCCAGTGTGACCTTTAGACAACTCTGGGGATCTGTCTAAGTTATGGTAACCTCCACAGGCTTCTCGATGGGCCACCATCATGCTCCCAGGAATCTCTATAGTGCTGTGCGCTATGGCCTCATCCTTGGCACACCCCTCCCACTTCCAGCCTCAACCCTTACGCTAGTGCTTACAGGGGGATCCTCTGGAACAGCTGTAAGACTGCCTCCATATGGTCTGTGCTGGGGGAATCCCTGACCAGTTACAGGACTTTTACAGCCCCTTGATGCCACTCTGGCTCTTTTACCTGGTGTGAAGGGGCCAGAGCACGGGCGAATATTTTACCCTTCGTTTTGTTATGTTTTCAACTGAAAAATGATCAGAGTTTCACAACAGACCTTGGATGAGTTGATTATAAAGCAAACAGAACTAAAGCACTGGACAGCTGCTTTAAGATCTCATCTATACCTGACAGTGTTTGCCTCTACAGATATACTGGTATAGCTATGCCAGCAAATCCCCCCAGTGGAGACGCAGCTTAGGGCTTGTCTACAATACCTGCTGGATCAGCGGGTGGCAATCGATCCAGCGGGGGTCGATTTATCGCATCTAGATAAATCAACCGCTGAGCGCTCTCCCGGCGACTCTGGTACTCCACTGGAATGAGAAGCACAAGCGGAGTCGACAGGAGAGCGCCAGCTGTCGACTTACCCCAGTAAGTAGATTTAAGTACGGGGGAGGAGGGATAGCTCAGTGGTTTGAGCATTAGCCTGCTAAACCCAGGGTTGTGAGTTCAATCCTTGAGGGGGCCACTTGGGGATCTGGGGCAAAATCAGTACTTGGTCCTGCTAGTGGAGGCAGGGGGCTGGACTCAATGACCTTTCAAGGTCCCTTCCAGTTCTAGGAGATGGGATATCTCCATTAATTTTTTTGGTTTTTTTTTAGTACATCGACTTCAGTTATGCTATTCACGTAGCAGAAGTTGGGTATCTTAGATCGACCCCGTGTGGTAATGTAGAAGAGCCCTTAGACTGGCAAAAGAATTCTTCATCTGCTAAAGCGTAACCCAGTTCTTTAAACAAAGCTGTACCAGCAAAAGCATTCTTTGACCAGTATAACTGCATCTATACTAGGGGCTTCTTTACTTGGGGAAAAATCCTGGAACAACTAGTGCAGAATAGCACTAGCTCCCCAGGAGCAGACTCTTATTCCACACTAAAAAGAGTGCCTTTGTGTGCGTTAGGTTAATCCACTTTGGAAGTAGGTTATCCTAAATTGCACAAAGGCTCTCAAAAAAAAGAGCATGTCAACACTGCAGCTGGGAGCCTGCTTCCCAAAGCAGGCTAAAGCTAGCATGCTAAAAATAGCAATACAGCTGGAGATAGCACTGGTAGTGGCTCAGGCTAGTCACCTGAGCACAAACCCACCCGAGTTGGCGCCTGTGCTACTCCCAGCTACGTTGCTATTTTTAGCATGCTAGCTCCAGCAGAACTAGCATGTGTCTGTCAATTTGCGCTGGAGTGTATGCTCCCAATTCCTGTGTAGACATAACTTTAGTGTGGATTAAGAGTGTCCACATGGGGAGTTAGTGCACAATAACTATTACACTTTCCATTCATTCCCTAACTCTTTCATACAAACTTCCCTATGAATTCCCCATGAAGACAAGCCCTAAGGCTTTTGCCACGCAGCTATATCAGATGGTGGTTGGGGGAGAGAAGCTGGGATTCACACCCAACTGACATAGCTATGTGGCCAACACTTTTAAATGTAGACCAGGCCTAAGAAACTGTACTGCACTTTCTGGCAACAATTACTGTAGTGCTAATTTTGATCTCAACAACCTGTAGTAATTAAAATGGACCAGGAAAGGACTTTTACCCTCAGGAAGGAATAAAATAATAACATTTTCTTGACTGAGCTGGAGTATAGCCAGAAGTAGCACAACTGAAACAGAACAGAGTGTAGCAGTATCCAAGTCTCATCCGACTGCCATGGGCAAAGAAATCAAATACAAAAAGAAAAAGAAAATACGTGGGAAATTTTGTATTTTCTTTTCAAAAAGTCTCACAGCTTTTTCTCAATATCCTAAAGTCATAAACTGGGACAAAGCAAAAGAATCAGCAAGATTTTTATGTAGGAGTCAGTTTAAGAACAGCTTTGCACAGATAACTGGTTGTGCAATAACTATGATTTATTTAGTTTCTTGAGAGAACATTCATCCTCACTTCCCACAGTTAAACTAGTTTAAACGTCACTCCTTGGACTGCAAGCTCTTGGACTGGCTCCTTCCAGCGAGAACCACTCTCTACAGGAAATAAATTGCCTCAGATGAAAGATACTAATGGAATGGAGACTTCACACTACCACACTCTACATCTCCAAAAGATTCACAGGCACTTCATGTTAGCAGAGTCCTACACGCAACAAAAATGCACCTTTTTAAAAATCCTCCATATTTTAATACAATATTAATACTCAGCACTTCAAAAGTACTTTGCAAATATTAACTGATTAATCCTCACAGCAAAAATCTCTTGGTACACCTCTACCCCGATATAACACGAATTCTGATATAATGCGGTAAAGCAGCGCTCCGGGGGGGGCGGGGCTGCGCACTCCGGTGGATCAAAGCAAGTTTGATATAACGCGGTTTCACCTATAATGCGGTAAGATTTTTTGGCTCCCGAAGACAGCGTTATATCGAGATAGAAGTGTACTATTAATTCTTCCCTTTTACAGGTGGAGAAAACAGACAGAGGGTCAAATGCTCAAAGGGTATAATACAGTAACATCACTAAGTCAATACGACTCCACTGATTTGCAGCCCCTGGGGATCTGGGCCAAAGTTTAAGTGATTTGCTCAAAGCCAAGAGACTGTGTATCTCTTATCAGAACCAGACTTAGAATAGACTTAAAATTAAGATTTATATTTAGGGTGATCATCTAAGCACTATGGCATAAATTTAATACATCCCATTGCTTTCCATCAAATATGATATTGCACATTCACATATAAATATATCCCACACATGCATTATTGTGGATGACTGATTTTAGGAATATTGCACATTCATCTACAGCGTAGCATCTTCAATCATATGTTCATTTCATGTTTATGAAAACAGTTCATCACATATCTTAACATAACTGTCATTTTCAAACTGACCCATTTATCTATATTTATTCAGTGTGCAGCTCATAGAACTGATGGAATACATTGTTTTCACATTATTATGTGGGCGGCTATTGAAACTGTGTTATCAAAAAGAAAATAAATATAGTTACTGGTTCTTCTTAGAATGGTATCTAATATTTTCTGATATTCAATAACTGTTAAAGATTTATATATGCAATTTTTGCCATTATATTACATTTTTCTCCTCTATGTTTAACATAACAAACCTACCTAGATCAAATACATCATATTGGTCATGCATATTTCAATTATTCAGGAAGGTTCAAAACTGTAACCACTACAGTGTTCTAATGAGTCAGTTTGTTTTTCTGGATTCATGCCTACTAAGCAGTTTTGATCAGTTGGCCGTTAATGTGATTAGAGCCAGTCCTGAGGCCAGTCACATATATTTAGGAGATTCATTTTGATTTTTAGGTGTGGATTTTAATTACACCTCTACCTCAATATAACGCTGTCCTTGGGAGCCAAAACCTCTTACCGCGTTATAGGTGAAACCGTGTTATATCGAACTTGCTTTGATCTGCTGGAGTGCGCAGCCCCGACACCCCCCCCCCTCCCCCCCCCGGAGCACTGCTTTACCGCATTACATCCAAATTCGTGTTATATCAGGTCGCGTTATATCGGGGTAGAGGTGTACTTAATTTTTTCACTAATCAGAACAGAAACTGCCATAGAAGGTTTTTGAGTGTTATTTGTTGTGCCTTTTACTCCAATTTTTGAGAGATACTAAACTAAGCCCAAAAATATCATGTCTGCTTAATTTGCGAGTGACATGCTAGTGTGCTACGTATATGCTCAAAAACAATTTTGTAATTCAAGCAAGCTTTTTGTCAGTGACATTCTTTGTACCAGATAGTAAGAGGATAATACCACCACAACTATGTTTAATATCTTTAACTATATTTAATACAGACAAGCAGAAACACACAATTAAAAATGGAGTAAACAATGCTAAGATTCGGAGCCAAGGAAAAGTGCCATTTGATTGGCTGTAAATATGTAGATCACACATTATGCTACTCCACTGAAGAAACCATGACCCTGCCCTACTATACACCCATTCTTAGAGACATGCAATAAAGTATTTACATGAGCCATGATTTAATACACATTTCCTTTCCTCAAATAAGTCTGTCCGGCTTCTTTAATACCCTGGAATGCACAATGTGTGTTAAGTGAAAGAGGAATCTCCACAGCCCAGCAAACAACATGCTAGAATTCAGTTTCCTGTAAAAATAGAGGTCATGAAATATGTAGCCTGGAGTGAGCATTTTCTGGTGAAGAGAGGTTGGTTTGTTCCTAACATAAACGTTAGCCTTTGGGGACACACACACACCTAGCCACATTCAAAACCAATATCTAACACTGATCATTTTACCAATAAGAAGGGAGAACTGTATTTTTGTAAAGAAACACGCACTATTACTATTGATATTTTTCAGAAATTCTCCACTGCACATCAATCTTCATCACTTAAATTGGTTCGAAAGAACAGAAATGCCCACGGACATTAAGCTGACCTGGTTAGTAAGAATGTTAAGATGGAACACTCTTTGTTTTCTTACTGACTATCTGTTTTGCACCCCTGTAGTTCCCCCCGCCCCAGATACATGCGAGGTTAGCATCCATACAGTAAAGGAAGGGGAGGAAAACAGTGTGCTACTTTGGATTGTATGATGAATTCATCTGTTCTCCACACATCTGTTCTCCACATTTGGTCAGCTAAGGTGTGTATGTGTGAAACTATTCTAAAAACAGTCATGTGGCAAAAGCAGTAAAAATGTGGCGCCAATAAATTTGCTGAATTGAATTGTGTAACCCCTATAGGAGGGGTTAACTTAAAGCCAGTGGGGTGGGGAGTGATTTTCCCAATAGTACTGGAAGGAACTTTAGTAAGCAATTTAGACAATCAAAACCACATTGTCTCTTCTGTCTAGACATTCACAGTATACCTTCTCTCAAAATAAAAGTGGCTCAAATGAAGAGACCCCTCTCTGAGCAGCATACAGCTCCCGATTGTCTAACAGGGCAAGAACAGACAAGCTTATACCATAGATAGTAATGTCTGGACCACCATCGAGAAGAAAAAGGCACTTCTGAGTGACAGCATAGCATGCAAACATAAACCAAAGGACTTTATGTGCTGAAAGCATGCTAACCAATACCGAAAATTCAGTGCTGGTTTAAGTGGGAGCATAAGCCATGGAGATCAATGGGGTGAGGCTGAGATTTTTAAAGCCCTTTCGATGCTGCTGCACTTAGCATTGCAATGCCTCTCTCTCATTTTCAAAGGGGATTCAGGCACTTAAGTCTAAACTCTATTGACAGTCAATAGGAGTCTAAATCCAGAGTGCCTGGATCAGTTTACAAAATGAGACTTAGGCCTTGTGAGACTGAGTGTAGCAACACTTTAAATAGCTTTAAAAATATGGGCCTTATTGCCTAGTACATCAAGGATGAGTTTGGCCTAGCATTTCCCTTCATAGTAAGGCCTAGCATGTCGCAGTGTTCTCAACATGACACTAGAAACCCTCCAAAGCAATACTAAAGGTATGATTGTAATTTTTTTCCCCTATGCAAACCATTTCCTGTTCCTGAAGTATCCATGTTGCTAACAGATGACTCAGTCTCTTCGCGGCACAGGGATGCAAGGGTGGCAATAAGGGGCCCTCTCAGTACTCACTTATGAAATAAGTACTGCTTGGATGACAGGGGCAGAGTCCCACCAATCTCTTCTCCTCCTGCCATACACAGTTCTTCGTTGGGAGCATTGGCAGGACTCCCCAGAACAGTGGATCTTCAAGGGTGTGTCTAAACTGTAGCCATGAGTGTGCATCCCAGCCTAGGTAGACAGACTCATGCTAGCTCACCTTGAGCTAGCATGCTAGAAAATGGCAATGCAGACTTTGTAGCACTGGCAACAGCTGAGGTTAGCTACCCAAGATTGGACCCAGGGGGGTCGGGTACATCAGGACCCCGGCAACAGGGAAGCACATCAAGGCCAAGGACTGGTTTACAGGTAGGGGTACCACCTGGCTGGTATTTAACAAGCCTGGATGGTTTTTTTTATTTTATTTTATTTTATTTTTAAATGGATTTGCCAGTTGCCAGAAAAATAATTTAATCTGCCGGGTTTTGGTTTTTTTTTTTTTTTTTTTTTTTTTTTTACATGGGTCTGAAGATTTGCATTATTATAACAATACACTGGAATAGCTAATGTTAAAAGTTTGTGTCCAGCTGAAGATGCTGCAGTGTTCCCACTTCCGCAGTTTAAGAAAGAAAACATTATCAATCTTATCATAGAATATCAGGGTTGGAAGGGACCTCAGGAAGTCATCTAGTCCAACCCCCTGCTCAAAGCAGGACCAATTCCCAACTAAATCATCCCAGCCAGGGCTTTGTCAAGCCTGACCTTAAAAACCTCTAAGGAAGGGGATTCCACCACCTCCCTAGGTAACGCATTCCAGTGCTTCACCACCCTCCTAGTGAGAAAGTTTTTCCTAATATCCAACCTAAACCTCCCCCACTGCAACTTGAGACCATTACTCTACATATGTTCTCTTGCTAGATACTACAAATGGCTATTGAAGGGTGGTGGGGTTGCAGAGTTGCCTTGTGATTTGGGGTTGTGATTGCCTTGTGTGGGGAAGGTGCCAGTTTTTTGCATTTCAAAAGGTGGTAATCCTATTTCGAGGGGACTCGAGAATATGGTCTGAATTCAATCTAGAGGGTCAAGGCCAGAAGCAGCAGTCCATAGCCGTGTCATACCGTAAGATCAGGTAAGAGATCAATCAATGTTAGAGTCAAGCAGGGCCGGCTCTGGCTTTTTTGCCGCCCCAGGCAAAAAAGCCTCCCACCGCCCCCCCCGCAGGGGAGGGCGGCGAGCCCCGCTGGGGCTCCGCTCTCCCCGGCGGCCAGAGGCAGCGCCGGGGGAAGGGCGGCGAGCCCGCCGCGGCTCTGCTCTCCCCGGCAGCGAGCCCAGTCGCGGCCCCGCTCTCGGGCTGGAGCGCCGCGCCGCCCCCTTCCAGGTGCTGCCCCAAGCACCAGCTTGGTGGGCTGGTGCCTGGAGCCGGCCCTGGAGTCAAGTGAGTCAGCTGATATATGGTGGAATAGAAGGAGGGTGGGAAGTAAGGAGCAGAGTGGGGAACCAGGACCAGGGATGGGGCCAGGAGCAAGGCAACGTCTAAGAAGTGCATAGCAAGGTACGTTTGCAGCAGCAAGCCAGGCATGTGCCTAGTCATACAGACAGCCTCCAGATGTTTCCCTTCGGCCTTAAATAGAATGCCTGGGACCATCAAGGAAGCGGTAGGCTCCACCAGTCAGGACCGCTCAGGATGTTTATAGGCTGGTGTTCCCCACTGCACCAGAGCTGTCAGGTGTAGTGTGGATGGGGCCTTGCCCAGGAACCAGCAGACCCAGGTTCCAGACCAACAGATCCTCAGAGGGTGGGTCTGAGCTCAGGTGGCCAAAGTGGCACTGGTGCCACAGCATCCACGCTGCTATTTTTAGCATGGTAGCTTGAGCAGAGCCAACACAAGTCTATATACCTAGGCTGGGAGGTTCACTTCCAACTGCAGTGTAGACATACCCTGATTAAACACACCCATGCAGGTAGTATATCCCTCTCAGCTGTCTGCAGACCCACTGCATCCATTACACTTAGTTCACATTTTCAAACTTTTCTTCACAATCACGAGAGCTAGAAATTTCCTTTAAAAAAAAAGTCCAGATTCTGACAGCCACTTGACTTCAGGAGACAGAGCCATAAACATGGCCCTAAAAAGCCAATGGCCTTAATAAAGCCCTGCTCTGACCCACAAGTCTACTCTCTTGCCTTGCCCAGAACAAAATGAATTTAGGTTGTAAGCCCCTTGGGCAGGAACCCTCTTTTTGTTCTGTGTTTGTACAGCACCTAGCACAATGGGGCCTTGGGCCTACAGCTGGGACCCCTAGGTGCTACAGTAATATAAGTAATGCATACATACATAAAGTATTTTAAAAGGAAATATTGCTACACCAACAACAGCACTTAGCATCAGGAAATCCAACCCTTCTCCACCAAACGGTACATTAAAAAGTGACCAGAAAAGAATCAGTGGGCACAAGTCCCACAATTGACAAAAGGCCTACTGTAAACATATGGAAGACAGGCATACATACAACACATTTACAATATCTCCATCTCTCGAGAAGCTAGTGTACTGAGTCAACATGTTAGAGTCTAGCAACTGTATCCTACTGCACACACAGGGTTGAAGAGACTGAATTTTGTACTCAAAAGCCCTGAGGGCGCTGAAGAACACTAGAGAAACAGGGTATGTGATAGAGAACTGGGACGAGACTTAAAGATTAGTGCTTCTTTAAAATTATGTCATATACAGAGAGAGAGAGAGAGAGAACAAGACTAGCAGGGGAACGAGACAAGAGAAAGACTCTGGGCATACATTTTCAAAAGTGACTAATGATTTTGGTTGCCCAACTTGCCTCACCTTAAAAGGACCAGATTGTCAGAAAGTGTTGAACACCAATCTTCTGAATATCAGGCATCTTTAAAAAGGCGTCTGCCCCAGCGTGCTCTACTGACTACTGGGGTGCCTCCTGATGGCTGCGCCTGGGGAATTGCTCTCCCCAGTTCAGACATCTCCTTCTGTCTCTCACTTGCATGGAGGTCCCTCTCACACTCCAAGAGTTGCAGTTCTTCCTCTTTGTGAGTCAGGATGCTTGCTCTTTGTGGCTGGGCCCTCCAGCCAGGTCACTGGGCATTTTCCACCTTCCAGGGTATCAACGTCTCACTAGACTGGCTGACCGGGTATCGTTCCCAGCAGTCCTCCAATCCACAGCAATGGCACCTTCTGCAGTGGCTGGTGGGGGAACCCGGACCCAACCACTACTCCGGGTTCCAACTCAGGGACCCATGACTCAACAAACAAAGTCTGCACTGTCCCAAACCTTGTTGCCATTTCCCTACTCTACCCCCATCAGGTTTCTGGGTAAGTCCTTACTTCAGGGCCAGGATCCCAGGGCTTCTACTTTGCCCCTGGGTCTCCTCCTTTCCCTCTTTAAGGCTAGAGTGACTGCAGGCTTCCACGCTGCAGCCATGTGTCTGCTACATACATACATACATACATATATATATATATATATGTGGAGATTTACCCATCTCACAGAACTGGAAGGGACCCCAAAAGGTCATTGAGTCCAGCCCCCTGCCTTCACTAGCAAGACCAAGTACTGATTTTCCCCCAGATCTCTAAGTGGTCCCCTCAAGGATTGAACTCACAACCCTGGGTTTGGCAGGCCAATGCTCAAACCACTGAGCTATCCCTCCCCCCATATTTCCTGGGTTTGTTTTAGCCTGTCTGCTGCTGCTCTGCTGGGCTCCATTCTCTATCAGTGTTTTCTTATCAAGCCTAACTCTCCCTCAAATGTGACCCATTAGGTTACTAAACACCTCTTGGTCTATTATTAAACCTTTCTAGGTTAGTATGGATGCACACCACATCACAAGTTGGACAGCCAAAAATGGAGGCATTTAAAAATCACACTGGTCACTTGAAAATTTAGGCCCAGGAGGCTAGCACACCCAAATATGTGCATCATTTCCAAATAGGAGTGTTATTTTTTTCTACTTCAAAAGCAAACCAATTGCTTAAGCCATGCATGTAATAAAAAGTCAACCCATTCATAAAAATAAAATTTGAATTCCACAGTGAGATATGGAAATCCAACCAGGTAAAACTAATACTCTAACAAACAGGAAATACTGACAACAGGTTAACCATTGTACTGATAAATGAATGCACCATCCTCCAGGGCAGGTTAAAAACACACTGGGCCAGATCATCAGCTGGTATAAACTGGCATAGCTTCAACAGAGCAATTCAAATTACACTAGCTAAAGATAAGGCCCAGTATCAAGTATATCCCAAAGTCCACTCCAGATCACTGCTTGAGTTTCTCCCTCAGTGCTGCCATACATCTGTTGATGGCCGTAGCCAGCAACCTCACTGTTGGGTTGTCCACATCAGTGGCTGCTGTCTTTCTGACATGCTATAGAACAAGTATTGCTGGAACAGATACAGACATATCAACAGAGACTATATAGGTAGGCGATATCAATGATAGAAGGGACTTCTAAACATACTTACACTCTCCAGATTAGGAGAAAATTGAGCACATCACATCACATTAAGGCTCAATCAATCAGTTTCACAACCAAAGGAACAACTTTCTACAATTACTGTCAAATGAAGACCTGGTTTGCCTGTCTCAGTGGGGGGCCGGGACCGGAAGAATATTAGAAAGGCTAGCATTCCCATGACTCAGAAAGACAGCAGCCACTGATGTGGACAACCCAACAGTGAGGTTGCTGGCTACGGTCATGACAGCACTGAGGGAGAAACTCAAGCATTGGCAGTCAGGAAAAGGAAAGAACCTAATATAAATTAAATACCCAGCTATCCAAGATACACATCTTCCTTCCATATTACACATATATTTCATATTTAAATTATATACACTTAAATACATATAAATCTTAGCAACTAGAGAATGTATTAGAGATGAGAGGCAGTATAGTCTAGTGGATAGAGTACCAGATTGGGAGCCAGGTCTTGTCTCTACACTTTACCTTAGGCAAGTCATTTCCCCTCTCTGTGCCTCCATTTCCCCTCCTACCTTTGTCTGGTCGGGCTATACACACTTTGGGGGCAAGAACTGTCTATTATGTATTTGTACAGTGCTGGGCACACACTGCAGCCTTGATCTTGGTTGGGGTTCCTGGGCACTATTGTAGTACAACAAGAGATTTGCCTGACTTTAGATCTAGATTGAGTTTATTCATATAGGAACATAGCACATACTTTAAAAACAAATGTGATGAGCACTGTCTTCTACAGCTACGACATGTTCATGGAGTTTAAGAAACAACAACAAAACAAGCAATTAACGGCTATGGCATATTATCAGTGTTCAGGTGGAATTTCCTACTCGTTTCAAACTACAGTTCTGCTTCAAAAAAAATCAATGACACTGTAGGTCCCTAAATCAGGATACTGGGACTGTCATCCAGGAGGAAACAAAAACTAAACCAGTGAACCCCAGTCACTCCAGTTCCTGGCTTCAAACACCCTCTTTATTTAAAGGTTTCACATATTTGGATGAAAAGATTCTCAAAACAACTTGTTTGACAGTTCTAGCTTGTCCTGCCAAACTCTTGTTTATTTTCTGCAGAATGAAGGAGTTTTCTAGTGCAGTTTGCACAGAGCACCCTGCTTACGTCTTCAGTTTACCAGGATTTCCCCCACCCCCTTTCAGCATTCTTAAGTTCCTTTACCAAATATCTTCAAGCTAAGAGCTAATGGTGTTGCTTTCCACCTCAGCTAACCAAAGAAAGAGACAAAGGAGGTGTCTGACAATCAGGAAGACCCATGCATGTGTGCGCACATGTACACACACACACACACAAAATACAAATATCTACATGTACTCACAGTGTACTTTGTCTATAACGATTTATAAATGATCCCTACATTTTACACTCCACATTGCCTAACACGCAGTTAATTTAAAAAAAATGGGCAAACAAAAAAGTGCCAGTAAATTTTTCTAAAATATTTGGGTAACATTTTAAGTATCCAGCTAATAAATTCCAGCAGCATAGCAGTTCATCTAGAAATCACATACACCTCCTTGGCAAGTAATAGTCTGATCACTGCTATTGCAAGGACCAAAATTAGCTCACAATCCGATGACACCTTGGGGTAAATGTTCAGAATGTCAAACAGGAGATTTGCACACAATGAAACCCCCATAAGCATAAAGTGAACCTTCAGGCTCTTGCATTACTTTCACGCTAATGCACACTTTGCTCCCAGCAAGCAGTACATCGTGCAGGCCTGTTCGCCCCCACCTCCCTCCGCTTCTCAATAATTTAGAGCTGTTCTCTTCCCTCACCCCAAACATCCTCTTCAAGCAATATGCTTTTGTAGTCAATCCTAAAATATACAATCAGTAAATAAAACTTAACAGAGGATTTGAGAAACCTTCATGTTTGCATTTAATTTAAAATTCTCCTTACTGGGAGATGCACATCCTGTTTTTGTGAGGGGGATTGTTTGGGGGGGATAGCAGCAATAGCTCTTACTCCAGCATGTTCAACATCATGCAAAACAATACAACACAAGATGTCTTAATCTGCACTAAGAGACAGTCACCATTTAAGCTTTTTATTATAGATGAGGTTTCTTAAGATAAAAGGATCAAAAGTTTCTTTAAACCTGTTAATGTTGCCTGTTTTAATGAAACAAGTAACTTATCCCAGCTGTTAAGCAACCCCCAAAAGCCTCAACTCCGAAAGCCAGATTTGACTTTAATCTTTTAACCTGAAAATTCCTTAGAGTGACTGAGTAGTTTATTTCCAGACCATGTTAAAGAAAAATGAATATAATACAATACAAATACCTCAAAAAAATTAAATATACAACAGTACCTGAAAAAGAGCTAATTACTGCAGTGTACCTACCCTCCTACTGTAGGTATCCCTTTCGTAACGTTACAGTGAAATACCATTCTTCAGACAACTGCAGATCACTTTTTATTATCTAAGTAGAGCTAGTCAAAACATGGGGAAAACATTCACAAAAAAAGTTTTTTTTTTTGGGGGGGGGGGGGGGGAGGGCTAAAGGGGCAATGAACAGTTTTTTCCTTTATTCAAGATCATCAAAAAATGTTGGTTTAGAAAGTGTTTGCTTATTCGGTTTTCAGTTCTCTTCCTCCCCCATTTATTTAAGTTTTAAAAAAACATTGAAAAAGCCTGGCGGGGGAGGTGAGAAGCAAAAGGGGGAACAGGGCAGGGGGAAGGACAAAAATTGTTTTCCAACATCATTAAAAAAAAAAAAAAAAAAAACAGAAAATTTCAAATACACATTTTCCCATCAATATTTACCATTTGGAAAGAAAAGGCTTCTTTTAATAAAAAACAAAAAAAAAATGTTTTCATTTGGAAAATTTCAACCAGTTCTATTATCCAGATTCTTACATGGCCTGTCATGCTATCATCTGTATATCTAATAGGTCTCACTGTTTTATGTTCTGCAAATATGTCAGTGGGAAATTAGTATTAACTCACACTATTTACATGAGAAACTTGCAGTAGAAGCAGACTTGGGACACAGTCAGTAAAAAGTAGCAACCTAATTAATGTATCTGTCACAGATACTGGATGTGAATGGATGGAGCAATATGGATGTCTAAATACATAATGAGCATCACATTCTGACTGATAGAAAGTAACTATACATAAGTGAATTAAGAGACTGGCATTGATGACACTCAAATTGTCTGCAGCTGATGGAGGACACACTTTGCTTTGTCTATATATCAAAGTCAATGAATGTCCTGTATGAGGGGACTATACTTAACACAGGGATAAGCCAATTGTGACAACAGCTTCACTTCCAGCCTATCAGCAAGCATTTCATTGTTGTCCTAAACTGGGACTAATAGTTTGCACAGTGCTCAGAACAATGGGGTCCTGACCTGCTTGAGGTGCTACCACAATATACATTTGAAATAATAAATAGAAGGTGTCAAAATGTGGTCAACGTAAGAGCTGAAACACTGCAAATATTAACAGAAGGCTACCCCATCCTAAAGCCAACTGCAAACAAAAAAAAACTAAGACAAATGGCTCAATTTTGCTCCTGAGAAAGCCAGTGGTAAAACTTCTACTTACTTCAATGGCAGCAGGATGAGGCTCAAAGACAAACCAATCTTTATTCTAGGTTCTTCAGAGACCTACCTCCATGCACTGCTTATAGCTTCTGTTATCACAATGCAATAACCAAGGAAATACATGTGTAGTTGTCTGTCTTAGCTGTGAAAAATGAAGTACAGAAAAATAAAAGGCTGCAAGATCAGTGACCCTGGAGATGTCTGGGCATGTTGGCTTTAGTATGATAGCCGAAAACCAACTTACTATGTTTGACTTATTATCCTTTTTCTCTTTGGGAGCTTTAAATGGAGCACTACAGCCATGTACATACCAGTATGCAAAAACACCACATCAAGGCTCTTTTTTAAGTTGCCTTCATAGAAGACTTCGTTGTTGTTTTAAGATGTGGACAGTTTCTTCCCCATGAGAGTTAAACAACATTGCTATTCATAGCACAGTTACAAGCTGCTCTGCAGACTTGGGAATTAAGATTTCAGTGGAAAAATATATTGAAAAAAAATGCTTCAAACCTGCAGGATGGACGAATTATCAGAAATCCATGCAACGATAAACATGATTTAACAGCAGCAAAAGTTCCTAAAAGGGAATCCGATTTGCTTCTCTTTCCAGCCCTCATTGCTCACTATTGTCCCATTAAACCGTTCTGATCAACAGTAGTCCAAACAAGTAGTATTCCTTAAGATGTTAATTTTATAGAGCAAATGGGGAGGGGAAGGGAAATCTGGAGATTCACAGAACAAAGCAGCAAAAAAACCAATTTAAAACAAGAAGTCTTATTAATAAAATAAAAACCTTAAAGAACTAACACTCTGGGCATGAAAAGAACTAATGTACCTCTCTCCTCCAGGCTCTTCTTAGAGAACATTACAAAGGGCCAGATCCCCAGCTGCAATAATTATAGCTCTATATAAGTCAGTAGTGTTGTATACCAGTTTACAACAATCAGGGATCTGACCCCAAAGTCTTTTTTCAAATTATGTGAAGAAAAAAAAAAAAAAAAAAAAAAA
>NW_020664463.1:4481661-4501096 GCF_002925995.2 Terrapene triunguis | reverse complement strand
AAAAAAAAAAAAAAAAAAAAAAAAAAAAAAAAAAAAAAAGACCGAGAATGTTAAAAGAATTCTTATAGAGATCCAGTACTTAATAATAATCATTAAGATAGTGTTTCCTTTTCTTTGTGTCACACTTTCCCTTCTACTCCTCCATTGTAATGTTCCCATCTCCTTTTCTTCACACATCGTTAAAAAGGCTGCTGTCAAGTAAGGTTCATAATTTTTATTACTAAAAAAATTGAAATTATATAAATAGTCAATAGGAGCTTGAAACTTTGCAAAAATTAGTTTTTCAATATTGTGGGTAGTGATCATTTAAACCAGTTTTAATCAGGAAGGTCTGAGTTTTCCAAATTATGTCCCAGAAACTTCTTTTGAGACAACTGAAATGTGCTAATTTTCCTTTTAATCAGTCAATCAAATGGGTTTTTTTTATTAAATATAACAATGTTTATTCAGAACACAATGCTATTGGTTCTTGTGTTTCCCAGAAACAGTCCCATGGCATGAGTGTTTTGTATGATACATAATGTTTGAAGTGAAAAGAAAAGCTGAATGACTATAGACACTAATCAAAGTAGTTCTTTTGCTTGAAGTGAATGTTAGTGAAATTGTTCAATGTTTCAGGGTAAACACATTCAGCACATTTAAGTTATTGGAACAAATCTTCCATTTGGAGAACATAAGAACGGCCATACTGGGTCAGGCCAATGGTCCATCTAGCCCAGTATTCTGTCTTCCAACAGTAGCCAGTGCCAGATGCTTCAGAGGGAACAAACAGAACAGGGGAATTTATTGAGTGATCCATCCCGTTGTTCAGTCCCCACATTTAACAGTCAGAAGTTTAGGGACATGCAGAGCATCAGATTGCATTCCTGCCAATATTAGTTAATAAGCATTGATGGACCTATCCTCCATGAATTTATCTCGTTCTTTTTGGAAACCAGTTACAGTTTTTGCCTTCACAACATTTCCGGCAATGAGTTCCACTGGTTGACAATTCATTGTGTAAAGAAGTACTTCCTTATGTTTGTTTTAAACCTGCTGCCTATTTAATTTCGTTGGATGACCCCAGGTTCTTGTGTTATGTGAAGTGGTAAACACCACTTATTCACTTTCTCACACCATTCATGATTTTATAGACCTTTATCATATCCTCTCTTAGTCGTCTCTTTTCTGAGCTGAACAGCCACAGTATTTTTAATCTCTCCTCATATGGAAGCTGTTCCAGACCTCTCATAATTTTTGTTGCCCTTCTCTATACTTTTTCCAATTTAATACATCTTTCTTGAGATGGGGCAACCAGAACGGCATGCAGTATTCAAGGTGTGAGCGTACCTTGGATTTAGATAGTGGCATGATGATTATTTTCTGTCTTATTATCTATCCCTTTCCTAATGGTTCCTAACATTCTGTTCACTTTTGTGACTGCTGCTACACAGAGCAGATATTTTCAGAGAACTATCCACGATGATTCCAAGGTCTCTATCTTGAGTGGTAACAGCTAATTTAGACCCCCATCATTTTGTACGTATAGTCAGGATTATGTTTTCCAATGTGCATTACTTTGCATTTATCGACATTGAATTTCATCTGCAATTTTGTTGCCTAGTCACCTTGTTTAGGGAGGTCTCTTTGTAACCCTTTACAGTCAGCTTTGGACTTAACTGTCTTGGGTAATTTTGTATTGTGTGCAAACTGTGCCACCTCACTTTTCCCACCCTTTTCCAGATACGTTGAACTCCACTCTCTACCTCTCTCCACTGTGAAAACTAACCATTTATTCCTATCTTTTGTTTCCTATCTTTCAGCCAGTTACTGATCCATGAGAGGACCTTCTGGTCTTATCCTATAACTGCTTACTTGCTTAATAGCGTTTGGTGAGGGACGTTGTCAAAGGCTTTCTGAAAGTCCAAGTACACTATATAAAATGGTTACTCACCTTCTCATAACTGCTATTCTTCGAGATGTGTTGATCATGTCCATTCCAATCAGGTGCATGCTCATATGCGTGCATGGCAGCTGGAAGATTTTTCCCCTAGCAGCATCCGTCAGGTCAGCCTGGGCATCCCCTGGAGTCGCACCTTCATGGCGCTCAATATAGGGCCCTGCCAACCCGCCATCCCCTCAGTTCCTTCTTGCCGACTACTCCGACAGAGGGGTAGGACGGTGGATATTGGAATGGATTTGAACACCACATCTCGAAGAACAGTTACGAGAAGGCAAGTAACTGTTTTTTCTTCATGTCAATTCCAATCAGATGGGTGTAGAAGTGCTCACCAGCGCCTCATCTGGTGAGGAAGAAAGCCCCAGAAGTGGTGGCTGCTCCCTTCCCTCTAAACCCAGGGGGTCCTGTGGCTCCTGGGGGTCCCAGGACACTGATGTCAACCTCGACGGTGCCGTGACCTTCGGTGCCAGCACTATAGAAGCCAGTGCCAGAAGAGTCGGTGCTGATGTCAGGACCGCTAGTGCTGGAGCTGTTGGTGTCAGTGGTGCTGGTGACGGTGCAGATGCCAACGGCATCAATGTGATTGGCGGTGGTATCGTGGGAGCCGACATCGGTGCTGTGGGTGGGGGTAACCCGGCATCAGAAAGCAATGGAGCCCGTCCTGGTACTCCCGGAGCCGACGGAGCCAGAGGCGGCATAAAGGTAGCTGAAGCTACCGATGCCACTCTTGAATGGGACTCCTTGGCTTTGGTGGAAGGCCCAGGGTGTCCAGAAGGGCCACTGCATCGGGAGTTGCCATTGTACAGGCCACGGTGCCAGGTAAAAGCATGATGATCCCACCGAGACCTCCATCTCCTGCTCCTATCATAGCGAACAGAGTCAGACTCCGACTCTGAGGTCTCCAAGAAGGAAGACCATGGAGGAGCTGTACTGCGAGGCACTGACAGTTCACGGCATGGGGTAGGGGACCAGTGTGGCTCCCACACCTGGGCTGTTGGTGCTGGGGGAGCTCTGGGGATGGTGAGCACTGTGACATCATAGCTGGCTTTCCCCTTGACGGTGCCGTGGGACAGGGCTGTGCCAGCAATTTATCCCTCCTGGGAGGGGAAAATGGTGCCATAAGGTGCAACAAGTCCTGGGCCGCCACAAACGCCTCCGGAGTCAATGGAAGCTGCAGTTGTTGGCGCCGTGGGGCCAGCAAGCAGGGAGGGTCCAGACTCGACTGCACCGCCACCGGAGCAGGAGTTGACATGACCCTAGCAGCCAAAGGAGCCACAGTGGTTTGGCCCGACTGGGGTCTCACAGCGGCTGGCTCCTTGGTCTTGGCCACGGGAGAATGGCCCCTTTCCAGCCTCCTTTTCTTTCATGTCACCAGCAATTGCAACCGGTGCCTGCCCGCAGCCTGTACGCGGGAGGAGCCGTGACTGTGCCGAGAATCTCAAGAGGAGTCCTTTCTTGGCACCGGTTCCCCTGTGGATGGTGCCGGAGCGCTCTGCACCAAAGAGGAGGTGCTAGGCACAGGATCCCCCAATCCGAGGTCTCACTGGGGCCGGAGCGCAGCCTCCATAAGAAGGACTTTAAGATGACAAATCCTGCACTGGTCTTTCTGGTGACTGTCCACTAGGCACCTTAAGCATGAAGTGTGCAAGTCACTCTCAGGAATGTGCTTGCCACAGGCCTCGCAAGTTTTAAAGCCTAGGGACCACAGCATACCACAGTGCTGGGAGCTTTGGGGCGGGGGAGAACCCGCAAAGGAAAGCTAACACTAAATATAACTACACTGCAAGTACTAATAACGAACACTAATTAACGGTACGAAGAACTATAGAGGGAGGGAGGGATAGCTCAGTGGTTTGAGCATTAGCCTGCTAAACCCAGGGTTGTGAGTTCAATCCCTGAAGGGGCCATTTAGGGATCTGGGGCAAAATCAGTACTTGGTCCTGCTAGTGAAGGCAGGAGGCTGGACTTGATGACCTTTCAGGGTCCCTTCCAGTTCTATGAGATAGGTATATCTCCATATATTTATTTATACAATGGACACTCTGAATAGCGCTTACCAACGCAAGAGCTAAGGGATGTTCCAGCTAACCATCATTGGTGGTAAGAAGGAACTGAGGGGGTGGCGGGTTGCCAGGGCTCTATATTGAGCTCCATGAAGGCATGACTCCAGGGGGCATCCAGGCCGACCCGACGGATGCTGCTAGGGGAAAAATCTTCCAGCTGCCGTGCACACACGCACGCACACACCTGATTGGAATGGACATGAACAAGAACTCAAAGAAGAATTACTGGATCACCCTTGTCCATGTGCTTGTTGACACCCTCAAAGAATTGTAATAGGTTGGTGAGGCATGATTTCCCTTTACAAAAGCTGTGTTGACTCTTCCAACATACCGTGTTCATCCGTGTGTTTGATAAATCTGTTTTTTACTACAGGGTCTACCAATTTGCTGGTACTGAAGTTAGGCCTATTGGCCTGTAATTGCCAGGATCACCTCTAGACCCTTTTTTAAAATCAGCATTATATTAGCTATCCATCAGTACATCTGGTACGAGGCTGATTTAAGCAAAAGATTATACATCACAGTTAGTAATTCTGCAATTTCACATTTGAGTTCCTTCAGAACTCTTGGGTGAATACCATCTGCTCCTGGTGACTTATGACTGTTTAATTTATCAATTGTTTCAAAACCTCCTCTACTGACACCTCCATCTGGGAGGGTTCCTCAGATGTCCCCTAAAAAGAATGGCTCAGGCGTGGGAATCTCTCTCACATCATCTACAATGAAGACCAATGGAAAGAATTCATTTAGCGTCTCCACAGTGCACTTGATCAACTTCTATTCTCTCTTTATTCTGACATTGAGTATCCCCTTTAATAAATGCTCCCCCTAAGGAATGCATCTATTTGAACGGTGTGCTCCTGCACACTTGTCAGCTTTCTCCCAGCCCTTAATTTAAAAATTCCTCTACAGCCTTTTTAATTTTACATGCCAGCAATCTTTTTCTGTTTTGATTTAGGTGGAGCACATCCTCTCTGTATAGGCTCCTTTTTTCCCAAAAATGTTCCTCAGTTCCTAATAAACCTAAATCCCTCCTCCGAACACCATCATCTCATCCATGCATTGAGACCCTGCAGTTCTGCCTGTCTAACTGGCTCTGCACATGGACCTAGAGAGTACTACCATGGAGGTCCTGGACTTTAATCTCTTACCTAGCTAGCAGACTAAATTTGGCCTCCAGGACCTCTCTCCTACCTTACCCTATGTGTTGCTGTTGAGTCACACACTAGCAGTAGCAATGTGAGCACACATTTTTTAAAAGTGTACTTTTACCCTTTGCCATATTTTGAATTACTTTATCTTGGGAAGCAGTGACTTTGGGGGGGGGGGGGAGGGGGAAAATGGACTGTTCTGGTGAATAATCAGCTGAACATGAGCTCCTAGTTCAACACCTGACCAAAAGGGCTAATGCGATTCTTGGGCGTATAAACAGGAGAAATTCAAGTAAGAGAAGACAAGTTATATGACCTCTGTATTTGGCACTGCTGCGAGACCACTGCTGAAATACTGAGTTCAGTTCTGATATCAACAACACAAGAAGGATGTTGATAAATTGAAGACAGTTCAGAGAAGAACCGTGAGAATGATTACCAGCTTGGAAAATATGCCTTACAGTGATAAACTCAAGGAGTTTAATCTATTTAGCTTAACAAAGAGAAGGGTAAGGCATGACTTCATCACACTGTCTATAAATACCTATACGGTGAGAACAAATATTTGATAATGGGCTCTTCAATCTAGCAGGCAAAAAGTGTTACACGATCTAGTTACTGGAAGTTGAAACTAGACAAATTCAGACTGGAAATAAGGCATAAAATTTGTAACTATTGGAGCAATTTACCAAGGGACCTGGTGGATTCTCCATTACTGGCGATTTTTCAATCAAGATTGGATGATTTTCTAAAAGATACGATGTTGTTCAAACAGGAATTATTTTGGGGAAGTCCTGTTCCCTATATTATACAGATCAGACTAGATGATCACAGTGGTCCCTCTTCTGGCCTTCAAATCTATGAAATTTTAGGGTATTTTGCAACTCTAAGAAGTCTTTTTAACAAAGGTGTTAAAAAAATTATTTTGAAACCACAGTCATACATTAACATGGTGTATAAACGGACAAATAATTACATTCATTTCTTAAGTCTTTTTCCATTTCACTTTTCTAACTGTAGCAGTGGGCTGGTTTGTTATAATAGAGTTTGACACATTCAAAATGTTCTGCACTTCCAAAATAAGAGATGGTCTTATGAGAGCATGGACAGTGAAATTGCACAGGGCATCCCCTTTCCAGAAGTAAATTAAGTTTTTCTTTTTTACATAGAAAGAAGATGGAAGGGGTGAGGATGATGAGCCTCTTGGCAAAGGTAGGGAAGCAGTGAGTGAGCAGCAGAAATCCCATGGGAGTGATGGGAGAACCCAGCACTTCCCTTTACCCCATCCCACTCATTTTTTGTATTTCCCAAAGAAAGTTTATCAGACCAGTACGCCCGAGAATCTTTTCCCACTCACTGTACATCACATTAGGTCCTAGATAATACCAAAGAATTGCTAGGGAAGCCTAGAAATCTACAACTTACAGAGCTGCTACTAAACCTGCAGCAAATGGGGGGCAGGATTTGTGAATTAAAAATGTTCTTAAACATTTCAAAATGTGTTTACTTTAAATTACAGATTGTAAACACTTTTACACAGGAATTATGGTACCAACATACACTTAAAGGCTGTAAAAAGTAAGTTTCAGAGAGTAAAAGGCTGAATACATCCAAAAAAGCAGTGTAGGTGTGCCTGCTTTCACAGTGCACAAGTAATTACTGTCATTTCTTAAGTCTTTTGCATTTCACTTTTCTAACTCTGAACAGAGTTAAGCAGTGGGTTGCATATAATTCACAACTAAGAAGGCTTCACCTCTCCCTTGGGAGTTCAACTCTAATGAAAAATGACTTCCTCTAAAACTTTACGCAACAGATATGTGGAGCTGAAACTTTTTAAAAAAAAAATATAGATTGCATTTAATGTGAGAAAAAAAGAAGTGTAAAACTAGTTGTAAAACAAATTGCTGTGTCCTTCGTAGGGAAAAAAAAAACAAGTCACACCTGCCAGGAAACACACTCAGTATTAGCAGGAATTATATAGATCTACCACTGGAAAAGTCTCAGCTGAAAACAATATGTGCATTAGCCTTAGCAAAGGCACACAGTTAGCTTCACCTGGACTCCTGCAATTCCCTTCCCCATGGCCTCCCAAACACCATCTTTCCAGAATCCAGAATGCTACTAGCCACCTTCTCATATGTACACAAAAATGTACCACCTCATTGCCTCCATCCACTAATAATTTTGACATGCTCCTCATTGATTTCAGGGTCCAACAGATATGTTGGTGATGGGCTTTGTCTACACTGGCAAATCCATCATCGCAATCACCAGTGGAGTTACACCAGGGTGACTGTGATGGTGGGAAATTTTCAGTAAGAGCTCAGTGTAAATCTGGCCTTAAAAGGACAGAAATTTATCATTTTTAAAAGCCTTATAGCTTTGCTCCCACCTGTCTAATGAGCCTCATCTCTTTCCCCTCTATACTTACCAACTATAGTCTGTTTTCTGTTATTTACATGAATGCTGGAAGAACCTTCAATTCTGCACCTCCTGCCATCCAGAAAAGCTTTCCTCAACAAACCTCTCAACTGTCCCTCATTTTGAGGGACATCACTCATTTTACTTCACTACCTATGATCAACACAAATGTTGTTCCCCCTTCACTTTTACTGTTGCATATTATTTATGTCAAATGCAGAATCATGCAACTGATCTTAAAAAAAAAAATAGTTATTTACAGTAAAGGATTGAATCCTCCTGCATGAATATTTTTTTCCCATTTCCCCGCCACATTTGGCTTTGTCACACATGACAACCCACATCTTGACTGTGGCAATTGAGAGGTATGTTCCTGTACCTCTATTTTATCCACTTTCCCTTTTTCAAATCTTTTATGAAAAACTGTAAGGATTCCCAGCACCACCAGTGGAGTCTGAAGCCAAGACTGTCAGATCCACAGGTATAGACCTCTAACACTTGATCTAAGGAGGAGCAACTATTAGAAGGTACCTGTAGTAGGCTGTTGTCCTCTACGTAGATCAGCCGCTACAGAGGGATGTGACATGCATTATGCAAATGTGATACAAAAATCTCTCTTACCAATACTACTTAAATTTCTCTTCCCCACTTTTGTATTTTATTTCAACTTTGCAACAATGTTATTTAATTCTGTAAAGTATTCTTGAAATACAGTTTGTACCAAGAACTAGATAATAAAGTTTTATTATACGGTAATGGCTCCATCACCTATTTGTGCTGCTGCCTTAAAGTATCAAAAAATGAACCAAGCATTTATTTTTTGTAGGACAATGCAAAGATGTTGTCAGCACTATAAATGGCAACATGCTATGGTACCTACATTTCCATTTCATCCCTAGTCTGACGAGGGGTGAGGAGTAACAGAGCTGTTCTTATACGGTTCTGAATACAAGTAGAAAACAAAACATTGTGAAGCAGGTACATAGTTCATTAAGACTACCAAAACAATGCCTGCCAGTCAACAACAATTGCTAACAAATTTCAAACAGACTATGCCTGCAGCCTCAAAAAAGCCTCCAGAATCGCACAGCTGGTACATGACCTTCAAAATTGCTCCAGCTCTCCACTGAACCATATAGCTGAAAAGTGTTCGAGAGAGAGAGAGAAATGGGACATGTTCAGATAATGTAAATAAAAAGCTAAAAGTCAGTAGAGAGAAAAATAGAAACAAAGGTGTGGGGAGAGGGGGAACACAGACTTAAGAGGCCAACACTTGCAGGGTCATAGCCTAGGCTCCTTGCCCTATCCTAACTACACTGAATATGGTAGCCTACCTGAACATCATATGTTAAAAAGGTTCTACCATGGCTTTGTAAGTTTCAGTCATCGTTGTCAGAGGGTCAAGGCAGGATTGAGACACAGTGCACCCTGGAAGTCTACAAGAGAACACTGGATGGTGGAATACACTGACGTCACAGGGAAAAAGCTCCTACCTTTTCTTCACAGATGTGCAGAGTGTTTGCATCCTAACCCCAGCCTTAAGTACTATCTTGTGTGGAAGTGGTCAGATCTCACCCCTTTGGTGGCATTTAGCACAGCTGGTACTTCTGCAAGCCCCTGTAATACTCCTGTACTGAGGGAGGATTAGGGCTATCCCTTGTACAAGTGTCTGATGTTGGAAAAGGTAGGTTGCCTTGTCCCTTACTTCCTTGGTGCACACACTCTTAATCCGTCTCTTGATCAAGTGTTGTATGCAGTGAATCATAGAATATCAGGGTTGGAAGGGACCTCAGGAGGTCATCTAGTCCAACCCCCTGCTCAAAGCAGGACCAATTCCCAACTAAATCATCCCAGCCAGGGCTTTGTCAAGCCTGACCTTAAAAACCTCTAAGGAAGGGGATTCCACCACCTCCCTAGGTAACCCATTCCAGTGCTTCACCACCCTCCTAGTGAAAAAGTTTTTCCTAATATCCAACCTAAACCTCCCCAACTGCAACTTGAGACCATTACTCCTTGTTCTGTCATCAGGTACCACTGAGAACAGTCTAGATCCATCCTCTTTGGAACCCCCTTTCAGGTAGTTGAAAGCAGCTATCAAATCCCCCCTCATTCCTCTCTTCTGCAGACTAAACAATCCCAGTGGTGGTGTAGTCGTGTCAGTCCCTGGATATTAGCGAGACAAAGTGAGTCAGGTAATATGTTTTATTGGACCAACTTCTGTTAGTAAGAGAGACAAGCTTTCCAGCTTACCCAGAGCTCCTCTTCTTCAGGTCTGGGAAACTTATTCAGAGTGTCACAGCTAAATACAAGATGGAACAGATTGTTTAGCCTAAGTAGTTAACCCACATTTCAAGGGACCATTCAAGGTGAAGTGGACCATTCCCTTCAACAGAATGTCCAAAAAACACATTACCTCACCCATCTTGTCTCTCCTTGATCAGTTGTCCTTTTAATTCTATACATTCTGAAGTGCCAGGGAATTATGCTTACCCTAGTATAATTAAGGCAGCCTACTAAGGTACATATTCTCTCAAAGAACTCTGCCTAAATACTTAAAGCTACCTGGGTTCTTGGGGCATGTGGGTTCCTAATAGTAGATCTTACATGATTAGCACCTTGACGGGGGCTCTTACAGACAGGGTTATTAACATGGGGTTCCAAGATCATCAAGAATAATCTCTTGTTGGAAGAAATGTCTGCTGGATTGGTTAATACTTTCTCTTTTGTTTCTTGATTCCAATATACAATCGGATAGAGATTAAGTGGTCTCAGTTGCGACTGGCACGGAGTATGATATCCAGATGGCCTGTCGTCACTCCAAGGAGGTGTATAATTTGTGTTACAGTAGCACCTGGAGGCTCTAAACGAGAGCGAGGCCCCACTGTGCTAGGCACTGTACAAACACAGAATAAGAGAGGGTCTCGGCCTTGAAGAGCTTACCATCTTAATAGCCAGGACAGACAAAGGATTGGAGAAAGGAAGTATTATCCCCATTTTATTGAGGAGAGCACAAAGAGATTAAAGTGACTTGCCCAAGGCCACAAAGGAAAAGGCAGGCATTCATCTGCTGAATCCTAAACCAATGCTTAACCACGTGACCATCTTGCCTCTACATACTGAAGTTAATACCATACTGACATAGCTTTAAGTCTCAGAAGGCATTCAACTTGTGACTGCAATTTCCAGGCCCATTCTTATGTCAGGAATAATTTCCTCTTCTTCGTGCTCAATCTCACTCCTACACAGACAAGTGACTGAGTGGGTTGCAGAGTACTCTTTTCCCCGTTCATCTCTCTCCCACAGTTCCCCAGTAACTGGCATGCTCTGAAAACTATGATCAAAACTAGCATTATTAATTTGGCTCTACCCACATAACCACCCATATATGGAGACTTAAAAAGGCCTCCTGAGTACTGCCGCTAGCACACAATCATCATTTTGGTGATTCTCTTCAGGCAACTGCTTTGCTATACCAAAATGTAGCGCCTGTCCATCTAAAATAAGACCCGTATGCATGGGTGTGAATCCAGGCAGTCCAGGAAGTAGGTATACATCTTAGCTTACTGCCTGTGTCAACTAAGCAATGCCCATCTGAACACTCAGAGAAGGTTTAAGCCTGAGAGTAGTCCATCTTTGAAAGTACTACGAGTATAGCTGGTGTATAACCAATCTCTCCATGGTGCTCTCGGGGCAGGGAGGATGGCTCTTACACTATAATCTGCAGAACTGCTTCAGTCACAACAAGGCATCCCGCTGTTTTCAACCTTCCTCCTAGTCCTAGCTCAGACCATGCCTCCTAGGGTTTCCGGAAGTTTGTTTGGCCATTTAAATCACAATCACCTCTCTGTATCTTGGGTACCACAGCCATGCTCACTTTGGTGCACATTCATTTCTGATCATACTGTCAGGGTAGCAAACCCCAATGGCAAAGGGAACTGAACAGATTAGAGCAGTGAGGTTTTAAGGCCATGAAAAGAGACCTTGCAGTAATCAAAATAAATGCCTACATCCAGGAAGAGGATACACAAGAGACATAAAATGGTGGGATACAGCCAAGTTCATTTTTATCCTGTATCCTAAACATCGTCTTAATATTTCATCTTCATATAATCAAACACTCCAGCTCCACAGGGTAAGTGCTGGATCAGAATAGGAAGGCCGTCCATAAGAAATAGTATCTTAAGAAGTGACAAAGAGTCCTGTGGCACCTTATAGACTAACAGACGTATTGGAGCATAAGCTTTCATGGGTGAATACCCACTTCGTCAGATGAATGAAGCAGTCTGCAAGTCTAGAAGTTTTTAAAACCACAGGTCTAGCATGCTCTGGATTATCTGTTTGTTGGAATTAGAGCACAAGGATTGAATTAAATAAACACTAGGTAATTGCTCTTCCCTTCTTTCCCTTAAAAGCAACAGTGGTCAATTATGTGCCATAGCAAAGGACTCAGGATGCATCTGCCACAGGTGGCCCACTATGCAAAAGACACACAGGACTAGTATCATGATCCCTGGGAGAAGGAGGTGGGCTGTCATGCAATTTTTACTCCTCCTCCAATATGTCCTTCAAGCAGGAGCAGCGCCAGGGTTTTTGGCGCCCTAGGCAGGGGTCCTTCCGCGCTCCCGGTCGGCGGCGGCAATTCTGCGGCCGGGGGGGGGGCGTCCTTCCGCACTCCCGGTCTTCGAGCCACTTCGGCGGCGGGTCCCGGAGCGAGTGAAGGACCCGCCGCAGAATTGCCGCCGAAGACCCGGAGCACGGAAGGACCCCCCGCCGCTGAATTGCCGCCAAGGGTGGCAAAATGCCACCCCCCCAAATCCTGGCGCCCTAGGCGACCACCTAGGTCACCTAAATGGAAGCGCCGGCCCTGCCTTCGAGCCCTTTTCTCCTTGGCCACATACAAATTCAAATACCAACATCTGGTCAGGCTCGTATGAAAATGCCATAATGACTCCAGACTGATCCAGCACAAATCTAATCATCTCAAATATCATAAATTACACATGTTTAAAAAAAGATAACTATCCTAATAAAAGGAAAAACTCAACCACAACATTAATGTTATTATAACAAGTGAAGCTTAAAACCACTCAAATCAAGAATTTTCAGATTTAATGGCATCCCAGTTGATGCATCAGTTTACCTGTTTGAAAGTGAAGGACAAAACAACTAACCTACCTGACAAGGGCATTGAGAGGTTTAAATAATGACTCAGATTATTTTGAGATCATCTGTTAAAATTATTACTTGTATACTAGAGTAACCAACAGTAGATTTTATATGTACTACAGAGGCATCACAGGATATATGTTTACACAAGGTAACAAGCACGTGAACTCAAACAAATGTTGATGAGTAAGAGTTTTCCCTTTAACCCTGAATTTCTTTACTAGGTTTAGTCTTCCCCTTAATATTTAAACTTAATCACCTTCTCCATCTAATAGTGAAGAGAAGTGATGAATACAGAATAGAGGGGGATGGTGAGGAGAGAAAACACTGGACCAGTTTTAGTCTGCCCCAGAAAAACTAGCTCACTTTTCTTAGAGTATTTGCAAGATAAAACATTTCAATTTAAAGTTTCCATAATTAAAAACTTCAAGAAGAACAAGGAAAAACAATTTTGAGTGCAGTCCCTTGACTAGTATAAGGCTACTCTTTTTTTCAAAATGTACATTTTGTTTATAATGACAACAATGAGTTTAGGTTATATTTTTTCCAAGCTTCTTTTCCCCATAGACTCAGATTTCAAGGCCAGAAGGGATCTTTGTGATCCTCTAGGCTGACTTGTATAACACAGGTCACAGAAATTCCCCAAAATAATTCCTAGAACAGATCTTTTAGAAAGACATCCAGTCTTTGAAAAATTGTAGTGATGGAGAATCCACCATCACCCCTGGTAATTTGTTCCAATGGTTAATTATCCTCATTGTTAAAAATGCATGCCTTATTTTAAGTCTGAATTTGTCTAGCTTCAACTTCCAGTTACACCTTTTCTGCTAGACTGAAAGGCCCATTATCAAGTATTAGTTCCCAATGCTGGTACTTTAGTTTTATTACGGTTTAATAGATTGTGATCTTAACCTTAATCTTCTCTCTATTAAGATAAATAATTGATTTCCTTGGGTTTATCACTATAGGACATGCTTTCTATTCCTTTGATCATTCTCATGGCTCTTCTATGAACTCTCTCCAGTTTATAAACATCCTTCTTGAATTGTGGACACCAGAACTGGACACACTATTCCAGCAGTAATCACACCAGTGCCAAATATGGAGGTAAAATAACCTCGCTATCCCTACTCGAGATTCATCTGTTTATCCAGCCAAGCATTGCATTAGCCTTTTTCACCACAGCATCACAATGGGAGCTCACGTTCAGCTGATTATACACGATGACCCCCAAATCTTTTTCAGAGTCACTGCTTCCAAGGATAGAGTCTCCCACCCAGTTAAGTATAGTTTACAGTCTGTTTCTAGTTGTATACCTTTACATTTAGCCTTATTAAAATGCATTACTTGTGCACAGTTTACCAAGTGATCCAGATTACTATGGATCAGTGACCTGTACTCTTCATTACTTACCATTTCCCCAGTTTGTGCATCATGGGCAAACTTAATCAGAGACGATTTCTTCCAGGTCATTGATAAAATTATTAAATACCATACGGCCAAGAAGCGATCCCACTAGAAAACACACCAGCTCAATGATGATTCTCCATTTACAATTACATTTTGAGACCTACCAAGTAGCCAACTTTTAATCCATTTAGAGTGTGTCATGTTAAGTCTATATCATTTTTGTTTTTTGTTTTTAATCAAAATGTTGTGCGGTACCAAGTCAAACACCTTACTGAAGTCTAAGGGCTTGTCTACCTGAACAAGTAGTTCGCGACAAGCTGGGATGTGAATCTACCCCACATTAGCCTGCCACAGACTAACTATACATGTGGACTCTACCAATGTGCATTAACACTTTGTTAATGCATTTTGATCTAGTCCATTAATTCACGTCAGCAGGGTCCACATGAACAGTTAGTGCCCGGCAGGCTCCTGTTGGTACATTTACTCACCAGCTTGCCACAAACTAAATTTTTGTGTAGGCAAGTCCTAAAAACATATGACATCAACACTAGGGGCTGGTCTACACTGGGGGGGAAGATCGATCCAAGATACGCAACTTCAGCTACGCAAATAGCGTAGCTGAAGTCGAAGTATCTTGGATCGAATTACCTGGGGTCCACATGGCGCGGGATCAACGGCCGCGGCTCCACCGTCGACTGCGCTACCACCGCTCGCTCTGGTGGAGTTCCGGAGTCGACGGTGAGCACGTTCGGGGATCGATATATCGCGTCTTAACGAGACACGATATATCGATCCCGGATAAATCGATTGCTACCCGCCGATACGGCGAGTAGTGAAGACGTACCCTAGTAGTCCCAATAAATAAATAATTAAATAAATAAAATTAAATTAAATTAAAAAAAAGACATCCTGTCAAACTAACGATCTATTTTTCATAAGCCCATGTTGATTGGCATAAATTGATTAAAAAATTAATGCCTCCTTTAATTCTTTATTAATTGAATCCCTTATCAGCCGCTCCATTATCTTGCCCAGAATCAATGTCAGACTGACAGGCCTATAATTACTTGGATCATCCTTTTTAAATATTAGCACATATTGACAAATATCTCTGTCTCTCAACCACTACATGATCTAGTTTCATTTAGAAATGGTATTTGAAATAATTGCACAACAAAATAAAAAACATTGAAGGGAAATGTATTTGCATTAAGTGTTTAGCCCTCACACCATCCATGATACTCATCAGTTAAACTATTTTATCTAAGTTTTTTAAAAATAATTATTCCTGTAGTTGGCTGTTATGTTTGTGATCTCTCAGTGTACTGTAAGGGAGAAGGATACTTTTCTTATAAATTAGGCAAGAATATGAAAAAAAATCTACTTGCCAATGGCAAGTGCGAAGCTTCCACTGGTGAGTGAGGAGACATACAGCACCCATTTCTGTAGTGTTTTGATTTTCCTTCATTAATCTACAAATGGCTACAGTGCCTTCTGTGCAGTTCATAACTTCGCCAAAAGCAATTGCAAAAAGAACTTGAGATGACACTGGTCCATTTCACAGCTATTTAAAAAACTGTGGGGAACAGTGGAGATTAACAAGAACCATGCCAATTTCAACGTGCTGCTTCCAAGAAAGCAGCAGCAGAAACAGTTTCTTGCAGTACTCTCAGGGAGAGAGCAGTCAAAAAACAGGCAGAGGATAGGGAGAGTAGAAAAAGGATGGTCTTGAGTTTCTTCCTGTGAAACTTGGGTCAAGTCACTTATTGTCTATGCCTCTGGCTATGTATGGTGTCTGGTAAATTTTCCAACCCAGAGCTATGTGACTACTGGTTTAATATTTTCAAGTAGTTAAGCTGCACAAGGGAGTTTTAATCCTCCCCTCTTCCATTAAATCAATTGTACAAGAGCTATAGTACTCTGTGCCAACCAGTTATGACATGTTCAAACTCTGAACAAAAATTAAGATCTAAAATATATGCAGTTTTCCCCAGTTGCTAAATAGAGCATACATCTCACACACACACACACACACACACACGTTTCTCAGTTTTATGGCCTTAAGCACAGGCAATATCAGCAAAGGGCTGGCAGGACAGACTTAAAACGGCAATTACACACCCTGCCATCCAGACACACAGAAACTCAAAGCAAGGTCTCTTTCCTCAGTGCATTAAATGCTGAACCAAATCCTTTTTTCACCCCTGCCCCGCAATCGGACTTTCACAGATTTAATTTTAACTACAAGATTAAAGCCATTTGTGAAGCTTTTGACAAGAAAAACCATGAACTGAAATGGGGGAGGGGAGAAAATGTTGATTCTTCTTTGTTCCAAGAGTTCTTTCAAAATGACCCTATTCAGAAAAAAAAGAATCGGTCTGATTTTATTTGGATATAGTTGGGCAGGAAATCATTGAGGTGGGTTAAATACCTTTCTTGTACATGCTTTACAAAGAATTTCCTCTGCTAACTAGAATAATATTGGTTTTCATGTCAATCTTGATAAATTACTGCAGTGGTGCTGGATTTCCTCTCCTCCCCCCATATCTTTATCTATAAATAGGCATGTTGATACCCCCATACCAAATATATCTATAGTTTCTAAACACACACACTTTATACAGTATTATGTGCTATGGCCCTGATCCTCCGTGTAATTTGCACACAGCCTGTTGAACCTGTACAGAGCACAACTGGGACATATTCATATAAGTGTATAAAGTCTACAGCAGCATGCATATACATATTTTCAAGATTCAGTGCAAGAGAGGTCAGCCAATAATTATGCAAATGATGATTACCAACTTCCACGCTATGGTAATACAAATATTGAATAATAAGACTTTTGGGGGGCGAGGGGAGAGACTCTGCTGTAATTTAGAGCCATGATTGCAATTTCAAGGCTACAGTTGTCCATGCAGGTGATTTTAGCCAGCAGTTCAAAGTCATAAATAAGCAACACCAGCCAGCCCTATACCTTTCTGCAGCCGAATTGCAATGGTACCGCTGTTTTCAATGCCTTCTACTCCCTTGATTTGAGCAGAAGCATTTCCCATACAGGAAGTAAAGCTTAACCCACACACAAAAAACAAAAACCATTTCACTTAAATTGGAAAAAAAAAAAGGCATAAAAATGTATTTTTCTGTAGGTTCTCTCCCCCATTAGAACACTCCTTTAATTATTTTACCATCTATATAAGACTCTAATGTTAACCAAACGCCATGCAACAGTCTTAGGGGTATGTAGTCTTGTTTAACTGAAATCTGGGTATGGGTAGGTACAATTCTTCCTCAAAGGAACAAGCACCCAGACCGCACTGAAGTCTAAACCATGTAGGTTCTACACCAAGGTTATCCTGAGCACTGGAGTCTTAGATTTGCTTCCCAGAACCATGCTAGCCAGACTGCTACTGACAAACTCCTTTGGAAGTCTGCAGCATGATTTTAGAACACAATTGCAATGTGATTCTCAACCCAAAATTAAAAAATTAAAATGCTGCCCACACTCATCAGGGAAGATGTGCTAGCACTCTCCTACTAACAACCATGCATATATACTGTCATAAGTAACTTGACTCTTAAAATCTCTCACCATTGCACTGCCTCCAGAGAAGCTCTATTGTCTCCCTTCTGTGTGAAGGGAGACACAGGGGAAGCATGGGGCAAGAATGACAGACCAGCCAAGGTCAGGGAAGTGGCAAGGTTCCATGTTTCAAACCACAAGCCATGAACTCCAGCAGAAGGACTCTAGACAGCCCCAGACGACTTTGACCGCCAACCTAAAATCTGGCCTAGTGTGGTGAGGATACTGAGGCAGGGAAATGCATGTAGGGTTTATTATTTTGCATATATCTGTGTACTTCTCATGTGATTAAATAAAGAGCAATGGTATTACAATCCTCTGTGTGGTCATTGAAAACTGATAGAGACTCAAAACTAATTTTAAACACACTTTGATTTGTAAAAGGTTTCCAGGGGTCTGGACTCCATTCAGACTCTGCAGGCTTAAAACACCTGAGGATGTAGCAGCAGGATCTCTTCACAGCAGTCTGGTGAGTAGCCAAGAGGAGGCACTCAACTAGAATAATGACAGCTCCAAAAAAGCATGGGACTACTGGGGAGTGGAAGGAGCAGGGCATCAGAAATTCATGGAATAGCCTGGAAATCATAGTGGACCACCCTGGGTCACATACCAAAATTACCTTAATTAAACAAGCATGCGTGCAGATAAGAACAGCCCCTCATTTAAAAAAAAAAAAAAAAAAAAAAGTTGGCCCCCAGCTGCCACCAAATCAAAATGTTTGGGTTTTTGGAAACTGGGCTCAATTTAAATTTAAAAAGGGGGGCTTGAATGTTAGAAAGGCAGAGACACACTATTGTTGAAACTAAACTACACCATGGTTTGCTAAATAAATACAGCAACAGAATTGTGCTATTCTCAAAACAACCTTAAGGTACCCAATCCATTCCTACAGAGACTCAAAGCCTTAAAATGCCCCCAGTGGAGGGATTATTTCATGAAGTTCATTTATTGACTGGACAATTTCATATTTGACAGGCCCGGATTTTAACAGCCGTCTGAAAACCATTCAGTTAGCTACAACTCAAATGACAAAAAGATTTATGTTTTTAAAAACACAACTGAAGTTAAATAGAGTGTGGAATGTACTGCCTTTTTATGCTCACATCCTGCAGCTCTTATTCATGTAAGTGGCCCCCATTGACTTGGACAGCATTAACTCACATGAGTAAAGACGGAAGGATCTGGCCTTTATATGCTAATTTTGCTGTGCTTTCAAATCAGGCCGCTAAGGAACAACCATCCAATGCACAAATGCCAACAACTCGCCGATGCTTCATCTCACTTGTCACATGCAACCGATGTTTGACAGCCCAAAAGATTGTCTCGATAAATCAACAAGAACTTTGCTTAAGGGAACAGCAAGTACAAAAACATCTATGGCCAAAACACACCACCAAACTCCATCAAGGGTTTTTTAATGTATGTACTAACAGTGCAAAGTAAGTTGATATTTGGTAAATCAATATAAAATAATACTGTTCAGATGCAAAAATAGAAATTCTTGGCTAGTAGAACACTGTGAAGTGAGAAAATGGACTTCAGAAGCAACTTTTGACTTCTAACTCTTCATCCAGCTATGGCTGGGAGCATTACAGGCAGGATAGCCGGGGGGAGGGGGCGGGGCGGAGGGGGGACTATGAGAGCTTGAGAAAGAAGGAAGTAGACAGGAGGAATACTCTGAATTTTCTAAAAACATCAC
>NW_020664463.1:4463315-4481261 GCF_002925995.2 Terrapene triunguis | reverse complement strand
TTTATTGACTGGACAATTTCATATTTGACAGGCCCGGATTTTAACAGCCGTCTGAAAACCATTCAGTTAGCTACAACTCAAATGACAAAAAGATTTATGTTTTTAAAAACACAACTGAAGTTAAATAGAGTGTGGAATGTACTGCCTTTTTATGCTCACATCCTGCAGCTCTTATTCATGTAAGTGGCCCCCATTGACTTGGGCAGCATTAACTCACATGAGTAAAGACGGAAGGATCTGGCCTTTATATGCTAATTTTGCTGTGCTTTCAAATCAGGCCGCTAAGGAACAACCATCCAATGCACAAATGCCAACAACTCGCCGATGCTTCATCTCACTTGTCACATGCAACCGATGTTTGACAGCCCAAAAGATTGTCTCGATAAATCAACAAGAACTTTGCTTAAGGGAACAGCAAGTACAAAAACATCTATGGCCAAAACACACCACCAAACTCCATCAAGGGTTTTTTAATGTATGTACTAACAGTGCAAAGTAAGTTGATATTTGGTAAATCAATATAAAATAATACTGTTCAGATGCAAAAATAGAAATTCTTGGCTAGTAGAACACTGTGAAGTGAGAAAACGGACTTCAGAAGCAACTTTTGACTTCTAACTCTTCATCCAGCTATGGCTGGGAGCATTACAGGCAGGATAGCGGGGGGGAGGGGGGGGGGCGGGGGGGGGACTATGAGAGCTTGAGAAAGAAGGAAGTAGACAGGAGGAATACTCTGAATTTTCTAAAAACATCACCGACAGCTAGCTTTGGAGGGACTCTGAGGCTATCTATCACAGCTAGCCTCCAGCCAAGTGCTGAATTTGACTTTCTATGAAGGAAAGATTATCAGGGATTGGCAACCTTTGGCACGCAGCCCGGCAGGGTAAGCACCCTCGTGGGCTGGCTGGGCTGCTTTGTTTACCTGCTGCATCCACAGGTTCGGCCGATCGCAGCTCCCACTGGCCGCGGTTCGCTGTCCCAGGCCAATGGGGGCGGCGGGAAGCGGCAGCCAGCACATCTCTCAGCCCATGCCGCCTCCGGACCCGGCAGGTAAACAAACCGGCCCAGCCCACCACAGTGCTTACCCTGGCGAGCCGCGTGCCAAAGGTTGCCAATCCCTGGATTAGATAATACAGGGAGCTGATTCCTCACCTCACTCAAGTAAATAGTCCTACTTATGCAAGTAAAGCAACCAAGATTTGGCCACTGTACAGAAGAAAACAGGTAAGTGAAAATCTGAGTAATTAACTTCCTCAATCAGTTTTTCTGGGTCACCTACTGTGGGGGTATTGAACTCCCTCAACCTCCACAGACTTCAATGGGACTCGAGGACACTTGGCACCGCATAGGATTGGGGCCTTAGGGAAAAAAAGCCAGTGATTTTGACAAACACCTCTAACCCAGGTCATTGGGGCAAGCAAGAACCAACACTCCAATTTCTAGACCTCTTCAACAAAACAAAAACAAAAAACACCTCAGTTGGTGTTAACAAGGAATGAATCAACGAATGTGCCCATTCTTGTGAGATGCAAATTGCCCTCATTTCCCACTGACTTCAGTGGGAGTTGAAGACACTAAGCACCTCATAATATCAGGCCAAATATCTGTAGGGTGCTTTAGACATGAAAAGCGTGATAGAATGCCAAGTGTTATTACTGTAGGGGTCATCAATTCGCCATCTGGTATGTTAACATCATGGATATATGGTCAAAGTAATAACAGATTTTATACTTGCAGCTCTCTTTGGAAGCATCTGGCAATATGATTTAATAAAATTCACTGTCCGGAGGAGTTTACTCACAATCCATGTCCAAATGGCTATTTTCACAGTGTCATTGCTTTCCAGCATTATATATTGGTACAGAAACAGAGGGGGAAATAAGATTGTTCTGAAATCTTACCAATACTACACTATCTTAAACATTTGCACAGCACAGCAAATATTACGGTTGCAGGTTTGCAGCCTTAGGACTTTTAATATGAGATGATTCCAATAAGCCATGATCAGTCAATATGAGTAACTCATTCTCCAGTTTCACAGGTTATATATTTAGTGGAGAAGGTTTTTTGCATGACTAAAGTTAAAGGGCCACAATGGTTTTATTGACCCACTCGTGTGATTTGTGTATTTTCTGGGGGTTTGATTTTTGGGAGGGAGGGGAGCTGTTTTTTGAGGCATCCTGATGCCAGTGCTAATGGTACCATTAAGAACGTTTCAATAACAAAAATAAAATAAATGTTTAAAATCAGAAAATCTTGCTTATAGTATCTAGCCCAAATTCATCCCTGGAATAAGACAGTCCAACACTTTTGACTTCAGTGGAGATGCACTCATATTAGGGCTGAATTTGGACCTCTCTCTTGCTGAAAAATGTAGAGAAGAAGCTACTAGATCGCATTGATGTAGATACTTGTTAGAGAACTGTGATATAGTTATGATCATCAACCTAATTGTGGATTATCTCCTGATTAACAAGCTACCTAGGTCACTGTAGTAACTGATTCAAAGAAAAGCAAGAATTATTCTGATAGTTTCTATTGCATTAGAGGAGAAAGGAAGAAACAGTACAATTCTATATGCAGCAAAGCATTCCCATAACAAATGCTGTCTACTGGTTTGTAGAGACCAGTTGAAGACATGCTTTGTAGAAATATTTACTTGAGTTTCATACTGTACAGTACAACAAAAGATAGTATGTATTTCTAAGAGAAAAGCTTTTGGGGGCACAAAAATATACTAAGATAATCAAGCATATACACAGTGTAACTAGCACTCTGCCCAATGCCAGTATTCAAAATAGAAATGTAGAAGCTTTCTTTTGACTGTAAACGAATGTTTTCTGACAACTTTTGAGTTAACCAAACGTTGAGGTAGCTGTCAAATGTTTATCTCTTTATGGCTGCTTCAATTTCTTCATGACTAACACCTCCTGGATCTAATTAAACCAGGACTGAAGGAGCTTCTTTTTCCAATGGCATGCAGAGAAACTTGCTGCCAACATTAAATTGAAAATTTAGGTATTGTGTATGCCAAATAGGGTACTGTTTACTGAGAATCTTAGCATTAACATTAAGGGATCCAATCAGATTGTCACAGCCAGCTGACTGGGGTATATTTTATAGCTATATATAAAGTTAAAACTGACACTGAGTCACTAGATTTCCATTTTCACGAATCTGAACATTTTCATTAAATCATAAAGATAAATGATGGTCAATTATAATCTCTTACCGTAAACTTAGACACTTAAAAACAAAGAAAAGATGGACCTCAGATCATATCTCAACTTTTTCAAAGTTTGAGCATTTTGGAGGTCCACAGTTTTGTTCAACCCATCTCTGATATCAGGTCCTTTTTTCCTCTCTACCTCCTTGTCCCTCAGGGTATGTCTTCACTACCCACCGTATCGGCAGGTAGCAATCGATTTATCCAGGATCGATATATCGCGTCTCGTTAAGACGCGATATATCGATCCCCGAACGCGCTCACCGTCGACTCCGGAACTCCACCAGAGCGAGCGGCGGTAGCGCAGTCGACGGGGGAGCCGCGGCCGTCGATCCCACGCCGTCTGGACCCCAGGTAATTCGATCCAAGATACTTCGACTTCAGCTACGCTATTCGCGTAGCTGAAGTTGCATATCTTGGATCGATCCTCCCCCTCAGTGTAGACCAGCCCTCAGCTGCATAAATGGAAAAAAAGATAGTTTCCCCTCGGATATGTAGGGATGAAAAGCTCCATACAAGATTTAAAAATATTAGTAGTAAACCAAAATCTCTCTGCAAACATTATTATGTCTTTGCTGAGAAACAGAGCAAGACATCTGCTTTGCATTGCATTTTGCAATACTGAATCTGATTAGTGGATTACCAAAGTGAAAATTAGCTCAAATCTACTGTATCTCTTTCAGGGAGAAGGCAGGGGAAGAATAGAAGTTCTCACTAATTTTAAACAGCATTGTTGCACCTTTTCACCAGTGCAGCTAGTTAAAGTTTGGGGCCATCTAGGTATTCCAGTTGGGAGCAGAAGTTGGTGGCAGTCCGGTATTTCTTTGATGCAGTTTTGTTTATTTACAAAGAACGCACAAAGTCCAGTGTCTCTGAACGCTGAAGGAATCATATAGCAGGAAAGGAAACTGCTTCTTTTGCTCAGAGCAGCAAGAGCACTCTCTTTTCTACCTGCACCTCACCCAAAAACCTCCCCCCAAGTTTCTTTCAAGGTCACCCAGTGTGCTTTCAGCTGCTCTTTAGGTAGTTTTCTTTCTCTCTCTCCCACCCCCAAGCTCTCTTGTCTCTCCTCAGTTTCTTTGAGTTCTGCCTTCTCACACAAGCTCCTACCCACAATAGTCTGCAAGAGATCCTGGGCGGATTCACACACTCCTTTTGTTTGAGGTGGGGATTCTGCTTAGTTAGGTGTGAACTGACATTTAATTTATCAGTCTCAATCCCCTAACAAGATTTCACCCAGCTCATAACAATTTCTTCAAAATTAGGCCAGAGCAAAGAGTCCGTTCCCACTAAATGCAAGGTGGATCTTTGCCAAACGCTTCCATTTGTTATTTGGGGCCAACTTTCTCTCTTTTATGGGTATTAATAAGATTTTCACATAAACCCCTCTCAACTTCCTCACCACTGTTAAACCTAGCTTTTACAGTTCTACTTCATTTGTGTGGCTTGCCAACAAAAACATTTATGATGTCACAAGATCCACATATTTCCAAGTATCACTCAGGACATAAAGCCTAAAGGGAGTAAAGGGCCACTACAGTATCTTGGAAGCTGAAGATAAAAAGTTGAACCATTAAAAATAAGAGCTCCAAGAAGAAAGATAAAATAAGGTCAATAATCAGCTTGAAATGCATTTTTTTAAAGGGAACAAAACAAGAACTTCTCAGCTAATGTTGATTTTCTTTGGGGAAAAAAAAGTGTATTTCACATTTTTTCTGTGTTTATCTGAAATTTTCCTGTCTTTGAGTAATAGGGTCCACAGATCCTTTACAATGGGTACTTCAGCTTGCTTGCAGCATCTGGACCGAACCAGGTCAGTCACTGGCAGCAGAGGAATGCCCTGCCCTCTGACATTCCCATCAGTTGAGACAGCTTCCACAGTCAAGACAATTCAATTCTACCTTTCTAAATTACTGATTGGATTAAATATATTTTGAGGGGAAAGAACAACAATTTCTTCTTCTGCTGAGGAAGGAAAAAGTTCACTCCAATTAAATAAACCAACTTTGCATGGCAATTTCTGTCTGTATTCTAGATGATCCATTTGTCTCCAAAGTGGGACGGAGCTATGCAGAACACAAAGAGAGTAGGTTTGCAGGCATGGACCAACAGACACTGCTTGCAAGAATTCCCAGTCTCAGCACGTGAAGCCCACACTGACCCACAGTGGAATACACATAGGGACCAGCACTCAAACAACAACAAACGAATTTAGGCCACAATGACAGGATTGGAGAGACTGTCTGGGAAGCAGTGATTCTGAAAAAGACCTGGGAGTTACAGTGGATAATCAGCTAACCATGAGCTCCCAGTGTGATGCTGCGTCCGAAAGGGCTAATGCAGTCCTTGGATAGATAAATAGGGGAATCTCAAGCAGCGAGATTATATCACCTCTGTATTTGGCACAGGGCAACTGCTATGGCAATACCGCGTCCAGTTCTGGTATCTACAATTCAAGAAGGATCCTACAATCCTTTGTTTCAGAGAGGGGAGGGAAATTGGGCTCAGATACTGCTCCAAAAATATTTCAAGTGACTAGCAATCTCCCTATCCTCAAAGAGGCCTACTGTCTCTTCCCATTCCCGACTCCCACAGACCCCTCTGGGTCTCTCAAGGAAGGTACTGGACTGAGGTTCAAGAATGGACTCCCCAAAGAGTCTACCCTTCCAACTGCATAAGCTCCACATAGGCCAGAAGGGTCTTAATTTCCACAGGAGGCCCACGCCTAGGATATTAGAAGGGCACCCTAGGAGCTCTGTTACAGCAGTGGCAGCAGGGGAGGGAGCTTGGCCTGAAGGCCACTTACTGCACTCTCTGTTGGCATTGTCCATGCTGTGTCCAGTACCCTCCATCCATGGCCCAAGATGACGGGGAGGAGACAGCTGGGCTTCATAGTTGCAGCATGTCTGCTGTTGTGGGCTATAGGTGTGATGTTCCAACTGGCACACTGCCCTCATGGAGAGGAGGGAGAGAGAACTGCTTACCCTGGCACCAGTTTTTCTGTTCTTCCTGGCTTCTCACATGCCCGGGGGAGGTCAAGGCGATTCTGCCTGAAGTAGGCTGAAAGTGGGGGGAACAGCATCCTACCAACAGAGCCATCTGAGCTCCCCAACAAGACATCTGGTTAAGGGGTAAGGCAAGAGACAGACCCTTCCTTTTGTCTCTGGTGTTCCTCAGCCATTCCGTCCCTGAAACCTGCAGGGATACTAGCCACTGCAAAGGCCTCAAACAAGGAAGCAGAGCTCAGGGGATAGCCTCTTCAAAAAAATAATAATAATAATAATAATAAGCCTTCAGACACAGCTAGGAATTACACAGGTACATCATCATACCAAACTTTTAGTCACAACTTTTAAATAGATTTTTGAATTTTCCTCAGAAGAGCTCTGTAGTAAGGAGGGGTGACTGAGCTGCCTGCCACTGGGGGGGCAGATACACCAGTGGGAATTTCAGGCAACAGAGCACTCCTTTGCTGCCGGTGACTGACAAGCCTAGTTCTGCCTCCCAAGCACTCATTGTAATGATCTGCAGACCTTAGCACAATAAAGATCATGGCATACCCTGTTCCCTCCTTCTGAACAGTGAGCTTCTAGATTTCTATCACCTCAAAAGACAAAAAAGTTGTCAGAACTCAATTAGTCTGATTCACTGCACGCAACATGGGCCAGGTTTTCAGCTGGTGTAAATGACTGTAGTTTAACTGAGTTTCTCATACCAGCTGAGGATCCAGTCCTACAACTTGCAAATCTATGTTATTCTTTATTGTACTGTCTCCACATTCAGCTGGGAATAAATAATACACAGCTAAAGCCAGAATATGATGTAAGTACATATTTTCGAACTCAAGTTCTCGTCCATTAAGAAGCTGGACCAATTCATAGACAAGCACTTTATCACTTCTGATCACAGCTTTGTAGAAGTTCCTGAGAGAGTAACAAAATCTGAAGATCTAAACAACAAGAGACAGTTTCCAGATATGAAGACAAGAAAATAAAAATCTGTTTTTCCGTGCAAATCTACTCGTATTGTATGTAGGGCATCCTGGTCTGAGACACTTAGGAAGCCAAAAATTATCTCAACTACACAGATAAAAGAGGGTTACAGGTCCAAGGTGTGCCACAGCTAAAATATAAAGAATGAAAGGTTTTGAACACGTATCTAGTAGTCGTTAACCATGAGAACAGTCCCATATCAGTAAATATGGAGTCAAGAAGTCACAGAGTTTGGGGACCAGATGGATGGAGAGCCTTAAATATCAGCTAAGCAAGTTTGTACACAACATACAACACAATAGAAAGCTGAAGTAAAGATTTAATAAGTTTAAAGGTAAAAGATAAATATATGTTTTCCAATATCTGCTATTATAACTGAAATTTTTTCAGTCTTCCAAGGAACATTGTTTTCTTGTGTTGTAGTGTGGAGAAATACATATGCTGTTCACATAGACAGAGAATGCCTACAAATCATATTACCCAATAATATATATTTTGCGTACTATGATCCTATGTTATTGTATTACACTGCCCATGCCAAGAATAGAGCAGGCTTTTAAGATACAAAAGTAATTGTTCCTACAATATAAAAGTCAGTTTCATCTTTGAAAACACAAAGTGTAATTCGCTATGTAATAAGAAACAAATAGGAGGCCACAAGTCTAATTGTTTGTCAAGAAACGATACATTACAACCCCATTAGCCAGGTGAGTAAATTGCGAATGCCATCTGGAGTTAAGCTAGCCAGCAAGTTCATTACAGGCCATCCTAAGAGGTCAGTGGGAACTGCAAGTGCTCAATGCTTCTGATGATCAAAAGCATTTTTTAAAAGTCCACCCATGATAGTAGCTTCCAAAAACCTAGACTAGTCCCTTCTCACAATTTAGCCTATCACAAAACACAGGGTAAGTATAACACCAAACCCATTAATAGAGATATGTTTATTCATTTGCAGTTCAGTGTAATCAGTTGATAATAAAGAATGCATTTAAGAATTTTAATTGCAGATGATTAAAATTGGTCTAAAAAATTGTCTTAAATCAGTACTTGAATATGAATTATACTCTCAGCATTTCACAGTTAAAGGCAAACACAAAGATTTGAATTAAACAGAAATGCCAGCTGAACTATGAAAAATCAATCAATCAACGAATTCTTTGGAAGTAGTGTTTCTGCTACTCATTTCCATAAGCACGCTAATAAATAATATAAACACTGACTGGTTTGCCACTTCCTAGAACATGGGTATATCAGGGCAGAAGTAAACCTGTTATACAACTAAGCAGTAAGTTTTAATGGATAAAGCACATCATTCATACATCTGGGAAATTTATCTCAGCCAACCATTTATTTTAACTAGTCTTATCTCATTCCTTACCAGGCAGAATTCCATGCTACAAAAGCCTCCACACATCTCCTGGCTCACTTTGGCATTGTTTTCATTCTATATCCATGAGAACAGTGCTGGCCCGAGCTGTACTGGGAACTTATCAGATTCTCACGTCTAAACACTTTTGCGCTCCAGGTCACAGCTGAGGTTAGTGGCAAGACAATCACTTTGGGTATCCAAGTGACTGAACATGACCAGCAAGAACTTTTATTTCCAGTGCAGGAATAGCCTCTACATTTGATTTATATATTATATATCATAATAAACCCATGCACAAATGCGCTCATACACACACACCAAATTCCTGGTAAATTATAAATAAAAAAGTAGGAGAATTCTAGCAAAATTTAAGAGTCATTTAAAGTCCAGGTTACATTTTAAAAGTGTAATTTATCGTGAAATTAGTTAGATCCCAAATAAAAATTTTAAATTAAGGAGTGATGAAAAATACATTAAGACAAAAAGTCAAGAAATGATTACAGAGGCTGACACAAAATTACAAGCCTGTGCAAGATATGTACCAGTGCCTGCAAACATGTTAGAAAACAACCTTAGCTGTCCAGAAAGTACAATGTCACACTATGTTTCTGCACTCAGAAACAGTGTTCTAAGAACTCAACTAAGAATTCTATCGCTTCAAGCTACAATTTCAATAGCAGCTTTTGGAGGGCTGGAGTGGAGTGGGGAGATAATGAAGCATGGTCTCCAAGTTACCAATTTGAGTTTTTGAGATTAAAAAAAGGTATTGCACAAGAACTCAGGTAACTATGTGAGCAATTCAGCCAATACTAGCTTTGAATTACCATCTTTAATGAAAATAAAACCACCTATTCACATTCCACTATGTTATTCATAAGCATGGGCACCTTCACCTGTCTGTGATTATCAAACAAAGCTACTCTTTTCAACACTGAAACACAGAGAAAATGGGTTTTACCTTGCAAACAAACAAACCCTTCTGAAATCTGTTTCTTAATAGCGGTCAGTTTCCCATAATTGGACGCTAGCGCTAGTTGCGGATTCATATGTGGAAAGTGCCCTCTCTTCATAGATTCTAGGACTGGAAGGGACCTCGAGAGGTCATCGAGTCCAGTCCCCTTCCCTCATGGCAGGACCAAATACTGTCTAGACCATCCCTGATAGACATTTATCTAACCTACTCTTACATATCTCCAGAGATGGAGATTCCACAACCTCCCTAGGCAATTTATTCCAGTGTTTAACCACCCTGACAGTTAGGAACTTTTTCCTAATGTCCAATCTAGACCTCCCTTGCTGCAGTTTAAGACCAGTGCTTCTTGTTCTATCCTCAGAGGCTAAGGTGAACAAGTTTTCTCCCTCCTCCTTATAACACCCATTTAGATACCTGAAAACTGTTATCATGTCCCCTCTCAGTCTTCTCTTTTCCAAACTAAACAAACCCAGTTCTTTCAGCCTTCCTTCATAGGTCATGTTCTCTAGACCTTTAATCATTCTTGTTGCTCTTCTCTGGACCCTCTCCAATTTCTCCACATCTTTCTTGAAATGTGGTGCCCAGAACTGGACACAATACTCCAGTTGAGGCCTAACCAGCGCAGAGTAGAGCGGAAGAATTACTTCTTGTGTCTTGCTCACAACACACCTGTTAATGCGTCCCAGAATCATGTTTGCTTTTTTTGCAACAGCATCACACTGTTGACTCATATTTAGCTTGTGGTCCACTATAACCCCTAGATCCCTTTCTGCTGTACTCCTTCCTAGACAGTCTCTTCCCATTCTGTATGTGTGAAACTGATTGTTCCTTCCTAAGTGGAGCACTTTGCATTTGTCTTTATTAAACTTCTTTATTAAATTTTCTTTTCTGCACTAGTGCTGCTGTTGCAGAAAAGAAAGATTACCCTACTACTTAATGGTAGGGTGTAGGGTGTACCTGGCCCTTCGTGGACTTCTGCTGAAGGCCTTAAGGTCCTACTATACCTTGCCCCAGAAAGGAGCGGTGAAGGTGTGTCCTCCAGGCCTGCCTAGAAAGACTGCACAGAAGCTGCCTGTCAGGCCTTGCAGTTCCTTTTATTGGAGCCGGAGGCTTGAGACACTGAAGACCTGGCTAGCAAGGTCAGCAACCAATTGTATTGTATCATGGAATAGGTTTGAGTGTCATCCATCCAAAAGCACTGTTTTGGCTTTGATGTACAGACAAGCTGGAAAAGCTGGGTGTGCAATGAAAATCAAATTAGGTTTGGTTAGCATATGACCTCTAACAGGATACCCTCCTCCTCCCCCCCTCCACAAAAAGGCTATTATTTCATTCAGTGCTTTGCTATGGTTGCAATATTTAATTTCAGCATCGTGCATAATAAAAGGTTGTGCAACCCTCCCCTCCCAATCCACATAGCTGCACAATAAAGGCTACACATTCTTAAATGCATCATTTTAATTGAGATGTTAAGGAAATACATATACCTTTAGGTCACACAAGCGCTTATTTCTAAGGCACCTGCAACGGAAAACTTGGGAGAACAAACCTAGAAGATCTGCTGTTTATTCGCATAATCAGAAGGAAAATATTGCTCAGGTGCAGATTCCCAAGCAGTTCAGATTTTATAGCTCTTTCAAAATACCTTCTTTCATTGCTGGTCAGACCCTCAAGTGTGGTTATGGCTCAAGCTACTCAAATGCCAGAATAGCATATTAAAAGAATGTCAGGATACTACTCAAACATTATTTCAGCAATTTTCAGTTTATAAAGCTGAGGGAATATTTCTCAGACTTATTCAACAAATATTGTGAACTTTTCAAAGAATATATCCGTCTAATCATTTCCCCACCACCACCACCCCAATTATCCCTTAAACTCAAAGGATGATCCTCCAAACACGATTAGTTCCAATGGTTTAAAATAAATAAATAAATCAGGAAATCCAAAGGAGTTTAACTCCTGGCCGTAGTACAACACGATCCTATAAACTAGATACTGTAACAATTCTGATAATCAAATTAAAATCATAGGCGTCAGTCTTTAAGAAAGGATGAAACAGATTATCAATTTAGTCTGATTAAGATTCTGCTGTTGAGACTTCGATGGTAACTCTACAATGGCTCAACATCATTTTCCTAGAATCAGTATATCTAGGATTGCTTTATTTTGTAGACCCGTTAGCAGGGCTAAGGTGAGTTCTAATTCTAACAGGACTCTATTGAACTGTTACTTTTTCATTTGCCATTAATGCTTCACTCAGCAATTGTCAGCAAATATCCTGTGTGTCTCTTGCACACAGACTTCCTATGGAGAGTTAAAGAGGCAACATACTTTTATTGATGCATGAAACATTTTTCCTTTATTTTAAAATTCAATCCTAAACTTCAATTCTATCTATAAAACAAGACCAAACATGGGCAGCCAACAGAATATAGAGTGCAGGCAAATAAATTATTTTAATCTCGAACACTTTGTTGTAGAAGGGTGGGTGCATTAGATAGGGAGAGAGCACATCAATAGCAAAGGTTATTTTTGACACACAGAGGTTTACATTTTCCCAGGCGTTGCACAGGCCATGAGAGAAAACATTAGGCTTTGCTGCATTTGTGTAACTGATTCTTGTTGGCATCGTTTTTCCTAACAATTTTGAATACTTGATTGTGTTAGGAATATCGAAAATGCCATAGTAGATTAGACCAGTGGTCCGTTTAGCTCAGCGTTGTGTCTGTGTGAGTGACCAGTAGCAGATGCTTCAGAGACAAGAGTAAGAACCCTGTAGCAGGCAATAATAGAATAACTTGTCAACAGGGGAAGTTTCTTCCTATTATCAGTTAGCGGATTCCTTATCCCCTTAAACATGAGAGTTTGAAAAACAGAAAAGTATTCATTTAACCTATGTAATTTAAATTTGGATGGTCTCATTATCCATAATAAATGTCTAATCCTTTTAAAAAAAAAAAATCCTACTAAGCTCTTGCCCTCAATGATATAATGACAGAGTTCCATGGGTTCATTATGTGTTGTCTGAAAAAAAATCTCGTTAGTTTAAAATTAGTTTAATTGAATTTCCCCTTATTCTTATATTCTTAAACACAATTCATATTTTGTATTCTTCTATAATCTCTCTACTTATTAATTTATTTAAACTACAGGTACTTACAAGCTTTTCAGTCTCTCCTCACATGAAAGTTCTCCAAGCCCCTAATAAATTGTCATCCATCTCTGAACTCTCTTTATTACTAATACACCATTTTAGAGAAAGGGTGACCAAATATCACCCAGGCAAGAGAGCCTACTATTAGTGTAAATAATGGCTTTATAATATTTTCAGCAATATTTTCTATCCCATCATCTCTATAGCTATCCTTTTGATTGGCTCTTTGACGGAGATTGCACAACAAACATGTTTTTAACTGACACCTAGTCCTTTTTCCTGAGTGGTCACATTACATAGTTACTTTAAAACATATCAATGCATATGAGTAGTTTCAATTAGTCTTTTCGGTATGTTTCCTTTCATTTTTCCTCATTGTTGAATTTGCCATCATGACACCCATTCAGTTAATTTTGTTAGGTCCTTCTGAAGTCTTCTCTAACGTTGACTTACCTATATTACCTTACCATAATTTTGTCTCAATGCACATTTTGCCACTTTACTGTCCACCTAGTTTTTCAAATAATTAACATATGAAACATCACTGATGCTAATACAGAACAACAGGGAATATCATCATTAATCTTTCACTATATTGAAAAATTGGCCTACTCTTTGTTTTCCGACTCTTATCCAGTTGCTAATCCTTGACAGAACATTACCTTTTACCTAATGATTACTTAGTTACCTTGGTAGCTTCTTGGGAGGGCTGCGTCAAAGCTCTGTTAAAAAGGTCCAAACAAATTCTACCTTTAGTAGACATTTTCCTTTATCCACTATTTTGTTAACATACTCAAAGAATTTTAACAGATTAGAGAGGCATGATTTTCCTATACAACAATTGTGCTGGTTTTCATAGATCCCACAGCCAGAAAGAACCATTGTGATTATCTAGGCTAATCTCCTGTATAACACAGGCCAGAGAACCTCCCCAAAATAATTTCTAGAGCAGATCTTTTAGAAAAACATCCAATCTTGATTGAAAAATGGTCAGTAGGGGAGAATCCACTACGATTGTTCCAATGGTTAATTAATTACCTTCACTGTTTAAAATTTACACTTTATTTCCACTCTGAAATTGTCTAGCTTCAACTTCCAGCTGTTGGACTGTCATACCTTACACCTTTCTTTACTAGACCGAAGAGCTCATTATCAAATATTTGTTCCCTATTAGGTGCTTATAAACAGTGATTAAGCTCACTCCTTAACCCCTGTGTTCAACTAAACAGATTGAGCTCCTTGAGTGAATCACCATAAGGCATGTTTTCTAGTCCTTTAGATTTGTCCCTATCCTATCAAATTCACCTAGATGTTTAACCATTCTTATATTTAATCATCAGGTGAAATAATCAACAAAATTTGATCTGACCCAGACAACTGAAAATAATTTTTAAAAAGAGCAAAAAATGTCTCCATTATAAAACACATTAACTCGTTCATATATATAAATATATATTTTCCTATATATAGATAAAGATGGAGATGCATTTATTCCCGATATAGTTCCACTGACATCAGTGAAGTAGCAAGGATGGATTTTGCCCATTATTTTGCCCATTTTTGAATTTATCATCTGATATACTTGTTCGCAAGTCATAGTGCAAATCAGAGTAGGATCTCTGATGCCCTCTAAGGACCCAATCTTTTCTTTACCTCACATGAATAGTGTCACTGATTTCAGATGGGACTACTCACATTAATAGGTGTTTGCAAGACAGAGGGCTAGACAGAGAGCGTTTTTGGAATAACACTGAGTGGGAGTTACAAATACACATGCAGGAAAGCAAGAGAGAACTGTTAAACTGTAAGGCTCACCATCAAGTTTTTGAACAATAAATCACAGTTCTCCCCCAGACTCCTCCAGTCCAAACGTATTCAAATAAAACTCAGCATAGAAAACAGCTAATGTTCTCCAGAAGCAAAGGTTAAAAATTGAAAAAACACTGACTTTTTTTTGCTATTACTCAAACAAATCACTACTCTGATGCAGAGAAGTCCACATAGCATAGCAACTCCAGAGGCAACAGGTTATCTAATATACTGTATCAATAGCAGAACTGTCCAGAACAAAATGAGTACTATACCAGCATACTTCAGATATGCTTATTTCTGAATGATATACTGAGTAAAATATAACCGGTTCAGGTGATGGTTTAATAATCTATTCTCTTATTCTCTAGGCAATAACTTTCTGAAGTCCACTCTGATGAGAAGAAAAAAGTTTTTACTTTATTTACTATTTGAATTCCATTCAACAACCAACATTACTTAGAACATCTAATTGAATAAAATAGGCTCTAACACACATTTGGGGGAAAATACTAAAAGTAAGATTTTTAGGAATCAGATGAATATTTTAATTTCAGTGGGTCTTTTATTTTTTAAACCACTTAGGATGCAGTCAACTTATGCCCATTTCAAGCCCTGTGGTTAGCGGCCATTACAGCTCTGCCTCTCCTACAGTTTCAAAGTGTTGGGTTTTTTTAAATAAGATCAATATATTCCTTATTTTTACAAAATACAGATTGTGTGTCAGTTTCCTGAAAAAAACTATTCAGAGAATGAGCACAGTAACATCAGAATAAGACAGAGTCTCACAAATGTCACAATTAACGTCCAAAACATAACATGTCATTGTTTGTTTGTTTTTCAGGCTTCTCAAAACATATTTTATACACAAGGTCACTGTTTTGGTTGTTTGTTTAATTAAAATGACAACCCAGCATACACAGGATTTCTTTCAGCTCCACAGCTTTGCATTTTCACACTTTACACTCAGTTCAGAAAAAGCAGAAAGTCACTACTGTATTTTACTCCCCCACCAACAGAAAAAAAAATCTGTATTTAACAGATTGTTTTATGGTCCATTTTTGTCAATTGTGACAGTTTTCCCAACAGCTTTTCAATTTCTGAGAGTTAAAAATGCAACCTAAGTAAAGGCAGTTTACTTACATGAAGTCATGCTTAACAGAATTACATCTGGAATCCATGTATGATTTTTCAGGAGTCTGACATATATTAAGCAACCATATTTCAGCAAGTCACCAGAGGACATTATCTAAGCATTAACTTATTTGCCTAAATATATATGGATTTTTTTAAATTTAAAATCTATATCCTATCTAGTACCTTAATTTGGATCTCTTCCATTCTTAGGGAGATGGTATGAATATTACAGATTTAAGCTTCTATACCACACTGACAGTTGCAGATTAAAATTAATGTTATTCCTGTTTTAAAGGCAGTATACTAGAGAACTTAAAAAAATCCACTTGTCTCCAACACATGAAAAGCTCAAGCCAATTTCTGTAGAAGCTAAGATATTTAAAAAAAAAACAAAAAGCAAAAAAAATAATAACACCCACTAGATCTTACAGCTGAAAAGATAACTTTCCAAATGTGAACTGATGCAGTGCTGTCTTTTTGAGTCTGCAGCCAGCCCTAATGCCTGACACTGCTCATATCTTTCCCAAGCAGCAGAGTAAAATTGGCAAAACAAATTGGGTTGTCTAAACTACCGTGTGGGTAGTTCTCTTTGATACGCAACTTCAGCTACGTAAATAGTGTAGCTGAAGTCGACGTACTTAGCTCTACTTACCACGGTGTCTTCACTGCAGTAATTCGAAAGCTGATGCTCTCCTGTCAACTCCACTTGCGATAAATCGACCGCTGAGCGCTCTCCCGTCGACTCCGGTACTCCTTCAGAACGAGGAGCGCATCTATACTAGACGCACTAAATCGACCCCCACTGGATCGATCACTGCCCGCCGATCCAGCGGGTACTGTAGACAAGCCCTCAGGTCATTTCCACAGAACTATTCAAAAACCCCAAGAGCATTGGTGAAACTCACAAGATACATCGCAATTTCACTCTGCTGCTGTCTGGGAAAGCTAGGTGAGGCAGGCACTGAAACTACTCATGGGAAAAAGAGGATTTGAAAAAAAGTCATGGGGAAGGGTATGGTAGTGGAGACAAACCCTCAATTCCCCTCTCAACAGCTGAGAGTTGCAATAGTGAAAACACTATCTCCCACCATTCCAGCACCCAGATAAAAGTCCTCTCTCCTCCCTAAAGCAATCAGGAGACTAGTGGGCAGAAGAGGAGCAAAGAGAAATGAAAGATCCTTCTCCTTTACAGCAACCACAGGAGATAGTGTGGTGGAAGAGACACTTCAAACGCATCAGGCATCTAGTAGGCAGAAGCTGACACAAAAGATGGAACCTTGGAGCAGGGTCAGCACTCTGATAGAAAGTCCAGTATTACCTCATTTCCCAGCAACTTGATGTAGGTTTCTTACCAGGCACCCTTCAACCTTGTGAGTCCCCTATCTGTATGTGCATTAGCCAGCGGTTAATAAGCCTGTTTTTCAAACTAGAAGATATTTCAAGCCCTGTGATATTGTCTTTGGTTCAGCGACTGATAGCTACAGTGCATTCCTGAAATTAATACAATAAATACAGCAAACTGAACTGCTTTGAGCTACTTCTTCAACTGGCAAAACTTGCTTGTATGCTTGTAATAAATCATATTACATGGATACACCAAAAAGGGGGGGGGGGAAATCTATGCATGGAATATAACTTGGCCCACCTATGCATATGCAGTATAGTAACATTGTCTTTAACATCTTAGGGCCATTTCTTGCCTCTGGATGCTTGCATGCAATTACACATTCAAATCAAAACAGACAACCATCCTGGCCTGTACAGGCTCCAAGACAGTTATCTCCAAAATGTATTATACTCCAGCATGTAGGGTTTCACACCAGAAACACCAGAGCACAGCAAAAAGGCTACCAGATCTGCTGGGCCTCTCTTCTGTTACCAGCTTTAACAAGAAGGGTAAAGATGGCTTGACAAGGTGTAAAGAAGATTTGGCCATCAAGAGTAGTGTCACCTATGTGCAGCTACCCAAAACACCATGCACATTTACATCAGTGAGGAAAATATACATTCATTCATTATGTTTTTCACTCATTCGCAATCTCGCTCACCAGGTTCCCCCCCCCCAAAAAAAAAGACTGGACGCCTGATCCCTCAAGGAACCAAGCATCCTCAACTGCTTCTGATGAAAGCTGAAGGTATTCGGTACTGTGATGTTTTGGGGATCATTCAGACCAGCAAGGAGTTCCGTAACCTTGGGGTCCTTAATGCTATGCTGCTGATTGTCACAGGTACCTCACAGAATCAGGCCACCATCAAGTCACTCCCTTCTCACTGACGACTACA
>NW_020664463.1:4454070-4463215 GCF_002925995.2 Terrapene triunguis | reverse complement strand
CAGAATCAGGCCACCATCAAGTCACTCCCTTCTCACTGACGACTACACACATGCCAAGTGGAAATCCAAACTATCTGTTCAGCTAAAAAAAAAAAAAAAAAAAAAAAAAAAAAAAAAAAAAAAAAAAAAAAAGGCACTAAATAAAAATGTGAACAATTTCCCAGAGAGTGGCTAAATGGATTTCCATTGTTTATTATTTTTAAAGTTCATTTTGGGGCTGAGAAAAAGATAAGATGTTTCCACCAGAGATAATTTAGGGACACAGAGGATGCGTTCAGCTACTGACACCAGGGGTTTAAAGTAAAAGCACTTAATGATAACTAGGCTAACACCAGTGTAACTCAAATATACCTAACAATTCCAAACACTTTACTTTGATAGTGCAAGGCCAAATAGATGAAAATGTCCTGAATTTATATTTCAGTGGCAAAAAGTCAGTTTATGACCATTAAGACATCATTACTTACCACATCATCATGACCACCACTATAGCTCTTTGGGGTAAAAAAAAAACAAAAAAAACAAAAAAAAAACCCAACAACAAGCAAATCTCCACTCCTCCACCCTCCACTGTTCATAAGCTTTAGAACAGTGGCTCTCAAACTTTTTTACTAGTGACCCCTTTCACATAGCAAGCCTCTGAGTGCGACCCCCATATAAATTAAAAATACTTTTTTACATATTTAACACCATTATAAATGCTGGAGGCAAAGCGGGGTTTGGGGTAGAGGTTGACAGCTTGCGACCTCCCATGTAATAACCTCGCGACCCCCTAAGGGGTCCCGACCCCCAGTTTGAGAACCCCTGCTTTAGAAGAATCCCACACTACTACACAAAATTAGATACTGAAATAGTATTACTTTGGTCAAATGAAAGCTTAATAAGATTGATATTTTACATTGCTGAGCATATAAGAGGTAATGGGCAATAGCTCTGTAAGAAGTTCACAAGATCTTTGCTTCTTACATTATCTGCTACACAATTCAAGCAGGTTTTTCAGCCCATTAAAACAATATTGTGGGTCTATTTCCTGATGTGAGCTTTCACATCTCTAAAACACCATACAAAAAAGCTCTCTCTGACTTGCAACATTCTATTCAAGGTTGGGGTTGTTTTTGTTTTGTTTTTTACTCTGTTCTGGGGTTTTTGAGAAGTTGTTTTTAAAGTATTTTATTTTAAACATGTTATATTTAAAAGCTGTCCTAAAAAGAAACATTTACCTATGGCTTCTTTAAAGTTACCAAGAGCCGATTTTCCTTATAAAGACAAACTTTGTTTTGCTGTCAGCCAAAAGGGACTTTCTCTGACAGCCTCGCAGTATTTCTTGTTACTGTCTTTGTTATTTTAAAAGGGTGGCGGTAGGAAAAGGGAGTGTGAAGAGAAATTAAACACACACTCAACGTGACAATTTGCTTCTAAAAACAAACTTGGAGATAATCATCCATTTTTGATTAAGCAATGGCATGAGCAATCCATGATCCCTCTATTGATTAATATTAAAGTAGAAAAGTGGCAAAATCCCTGAAAATAGTAAACTACATAGTTGTCAGTTGACTCCACTGTACAGTCTATTGTGGGGAAAACTGGAACTTCTCAAGACATAATTAAACCTGTGCTCCTAAGTGAAAACATTAAGACAAATAGAGAAAGTAATCTGTTTGCTATAGTGGATTTAATAATATTCTATATGATAAAGATGATTTGCGAGCTATTCATAAGCAAAAGAAGGTAACTATAGTAGGGCTTAATAGACCATATCAAAGTGATTACATTTAAACATGTCTGCTAGAAATTTGCATTTATTTGAAGTGCCACAGCAAGTGGAAACATATTCTAGACATTACACATGATTAGTGCAAGAAACCTCTGGAAATGTTTATTGTCAAATAAAGTAAACATCTAAGAGAGAAAAATAAAGTTATTGTATTTACAAATGGTTCTTACACCCTAATTACTCTCACATAATTCATAATAAAACAGAGTCAAAACTGAGTCAGTTTTCTATTTTTTCCACACTGTTGGAGACTGTGGTAAATATTTATTTAACATTTTTGTTTAGATAAAATAAATAAGTACATTTGTTGTAAAATATGCCTCAAGGATATAGGCTGTCAGGGATTTTTCTAGCAAATGTCATAAACAGCCACAAAGAGATGTAATCAAACCATTTCCAGAAACAAACTAGACACCACACCATATGGTTAGATGCCATCACTTAGAAAATACTTAACTGCTTATCCAGCAAGGGACCTGAAAGAAAGCCTTTGGTATAACGGTATAAGCTTTAGCTGGCCACAGTTCACCAAGTCATTTTTAATACTAATGGAAAAGAAAATATAACACCATTTGCCACTTATTTCCACCTAGGTTTCCCTTTTCACCACTGGGCAAGTGTCATACGGACCCCAAATATGCTCAATTACACTCAGTCCATCGAAAAAGTCTTCTGCTGTGTAAGTCTCAAAAACTCAGAAAACAATTTCAAATGCAAAATTAAGTTTTAATGGTGTCTATCTGGAATCCCTTATTGTTTATGCTATAAATATGTTTCTGTTCATCTCCTTAGATATATTTTTTTTCTTTTCAGAGCTTACAGAGAAACACTTTTCTAGACAAAAATACACATCAATTCAAATTCAAACACCAGTTTTTACAAAAAAAGGTTAAACTAAATAAAAAAAACATATCAAAGGACAGAAAAAATGGGGTATAAAACTTCTTGATCACTTCAATGTAGTAGTAGCGAAGACGGGAAAAGCTAAGATGACAACTTAACTACTGCAGGCCCCTTCTTAAAAAGCACACTCAATACATTAGGCAAGAGGCTTTTCCCTATACCGAACAGAACTAAAAATATGCTTATTTCAGAAAGATGAACTCCTTTTAAGGACCAGTGAGAGTTTAATACGATTAATGCCCTCTTTCAACAAACCAAAAAAAGTTCAGAAATCACTGTTTATAATTGATGCTAGATGCTTGTCCAGCCTGGGCTAACCTAGACTTTAAATAACACACACACCACCGCAGTATTTAGAGCCAGCCCAGCAACAGCTAGCTATACTGTTGGCCAAGTTAAAAAAAAAATCTTCAGCGTAAAAACCTCAAGATTTTACATTAATATAGTGAAACTTTGAAACAAGCCTTGCCTTGCTCTAAAGACTCCTCTGATTCTATCCCCCTTCTACTGAACAGAGATAAATAAAGCCGACCAGAGTGCTGAAAACTAAAATAAAGTGTTACTAACGCAGATTAAAGTGATATTTCGAGCACAAAAATAAGGGGGAAAGAAAATTGGAATTTGGGTAGGGGCTACCGAACTCTTCAAATTTCACGTACAGTTCCCACTTCCCTAATTTGTGGGAAACATTCAGCCGCCCTGATATACATCCAAAGGAGCGAGCAAAAAGTTTGTAGCAACTCGCAACGCTTCACTCCGTCTTACGACTCCTTTTTCTAGTGTCTTTTCAACCAACCAACCAACCAACAAATAAAAATCCCCCGCAAATTTGCTGTACCCTGACTGCTTAGTTTTCCTTCTTCCTCAGCCCCCGGACTCCTGGATTTTCCCTGGGATTGTGAAGATCTGTCGCGCTCCTTACCTGCTCCCTAGGTATGCAGGGCAGGGAGGTCCTCCGATGAGACTTGTTGCTGCAGCTGGACATCTCGGGAGAGATCATGGAGCTGGACCTCCTCCTCCTCTTAAACACCGGGACCTCTTCCTTGGCCAGCTGGGCACCAGAGACCTCTCTATGCTGCGCCGCCCCGGAATGGGGCAAGAGCTGATCCGCGTACCTGGCCAGCAGGATGCCCAGTAGCCCGAACAAGTAAGCCAGGTAGGGTCTCCAGGCTACCTTGATCCTCTCTAAGGAGACGAGGGACGTGGTCCTGACCGCACTAGTCAAGGCGATCATGAGGACGCCCTGCCTCAGCTTCAGCACCAGCCATGTCACAGTGGCCAGGCAGCTCAGCACCACCCCCGTGGCGGTGAAAGAAAGCAAGTGATCCTCCCCTACCGCAAACCCAATCTGGACAATCGCTTCCCCCCCGCAGCAGGCGGCCAGGAGCAAGGCGGCTGTGTGCAGGCGGACCCCGGAGCGCAGCAAGTACAAGCCCATCCAGAAGAAGACACACATGAGGCTGAAGAGCAAAGCGATGGGATGCAGCCAAGGAGTCAGCTGGAAGCTGCTACTGGGGAGCCCTGCTGGGGGCAACGGCAAACCACCCGCTTCTCCTCCTCCAGCTGCTGCGGCTGCTGCTTCCTCCTCCGCCGCCACTACCTCCTTCTCCTCCAGATTGCAGCCGATCTCCCCCCGGACCAACCTGACCACCAGAGCCAGCAAGAAGGACAGGGATCCGGCGCAGAGAGCCGAGGAAAGTTTCCGGGAGCTCCAGATTTTCTGCAGCACCAGGTCTCCCCAGCAGAGCTGGCAGGTTGAGTCTTCCTTTTGCCCCTGCTGAGTGCCCGGCGGCTGCTGTTTCCCATCAGAATAACAATACCCATTGCAATCGGATCCTATTCCTGCTGCTGGGCTTTTCTCCTCGCCAATGCTCCGGTTAGACTTGCCCCTGACACTGGCAGAGTCGCTGGACAGAGCCATCGTTTCAGCCTCCCCTCTTCCCCCACACACACAACGAGGCAACCCCGTCCCCTCCCCGCCCCAGCAGAGAGAGAGAGAGAAATCCTCTCACGTTCCTCCAGAGGTTGCAAAAATTAATATCTATCACTGGGTGCAAACGGAGAAGCGCAGGAGGGGTAAGGCTAGGAAGAGTCTGCAAAGTTACAGCCTTTCATTTTGTAAGGAGATCAGCCTCCCTCTCCTGTCCCCTGTTCAAAGAGCCTGTCGCCCTGGTTATAGGCTCTCCCTCCGAGATCGCTGCAGGTTAAAAAAAAAAAAAGAAAAAGTCCACGGGGTTGTCGGACGGGGCGGAAGAACAGAAAGAAGCCGCTGGACAAAGTCAGCAGCGCTGGTTCATTTCTAGGCCATCACTGCTCCCCCGCACTCGGGAAGGAGGTGCGGGGGGGGGGGGGCGGGATGGAGCTGCGTGCGGGCAGCTGCAGCAGGGACTTTCTGCCCGCTTTCTTCTTCTTCCTGCTGCTCTCTCGCGCGCTCACTCGTCCCTTCTCCTCCGGCGATCCTGCCCGGCGCTGCCAGAAGCCGTGGCTCGCCATTCCCCATGGCTGGGGGGAGGAAGAGTCCTGTTCATTGCAGATCTTGGGGAGGGAAGGGTGTGTGTGGGGGGGGGGGGGGGGGGAAAAAAAAAAAGGGGGGGGGGGGGGGGGGGGGGGGGGGGGGGGGAGATAAACAAGCAGGAGGCGGCTGCCCGTGTTTGCAGTTCAGCTTGTACAACTGCCCGGGAAACGCTGCCCCGCTCCCTCTGCTCCCCCTCCTCCCGGAGGAGGCGCTGCTGCGGGCAGCTCCCCAACCCAGGGCCACGCAGCGAGCGGAGCACGCACGCAGCAGCTGCTGCGCGGAGCGAACCCCTTGCTCCTCAGCCCCGGGAACGCGGGGTCAGATGAGCCGCGCGGGCTGCTACCTCCTCGCTGCTGTGCCGGGGCGGGAGCGCATCGCACCAACCCGCCGGGCGGCTTTGCAGAAGCTGAGGCGCTGGAAGTGCCAACCAGCAGAGAATTGGCTGCCACCGGCTGTTAGCAATAAAGCCATAAATCTGAGTGACAGGGAGGGGGCAATTACACGGCAGTAAAAAAGTCACCATCGTTTAGCGAGATTAATTTTTACTTCAGTGTGTAGAGACAAGCCCAGCCTGGCCCACCAGAGCTAACTGCCTTAGGGAAGTTCAGCCCCAAAAGCCAGGTTGTGCCACTCCCATCCCCCTTTATCTGGGCCGACCCAAAACATCAGATCCAGTCAGGCTTTGAGAGGCTGGTCCCATCTTTGTCTTACTGCAATGCAGTTTGCTCCACGGAGGGTCCAATGGCCTAAATCCTCTTTTTCTAAACTAACTGCACCTTCAATTAAACCAGGGGAACCCTGCCAATAGACTGTGCCCCTCTGAGAGAGCATTTGCTACAATTCTTAGGGGGCTGAAACAATTAGGCCCAGATTCTGCAAAGACTTAATTGGGAGCATACTTAATAGGCCTGATGAGTAAAGTTACACACAGGTTTAAATCTTTGCAAGATCAGGGCCTTAGCTCTCAAAGCCACAGGACCAGGTAAATTTCATATAGTAATAATATATTTAGCACACTGCACACAATAATACAAACCCCAGAGAAACATTCAGCAGGGAAACATTTAGAGCCAGGAAATGAACAGATTAGAGAAAAGAATTTCCCTACTCCTCCCCCAGCAAATAAATCAGTGATTTAAGACGTAAAACAGATTCATAGTGGTGTATTTATTTGAGGATATATCTGGGTTTTTAATACCTTGCCTATCACCATAATGTCTGAGTTTAATGGGTTGAAAGGGTAGCTCCAGTGTAATGTGTTTTCTATGACCAGAAACATGGCATATGAACTGAGGTTGGTTTTAAATAATAGTTTTCCAGGCTAGATAATATGTAATCTGGATTTGTCGTTTTTGTGTTTGAAGTTTGGTCAGAAAGAAACCTGACTATTGTCAGTAAAGTTTGGTTTTGAGGGTTGGATACAAGGAATCTCATAGGGGTTTTGTTGTTTTTGTTTGTTTATTTTACGGTTAGGAGTCCAAACTCTGAATAGCTGACAAGGTTTGCAATATATTGTTGACAAGGGCTGTCGGGGGAGCAGGGAGTCTTACATCTATGTAGAGCCCCACTGAAAATATCACTGGGCTCCCCACCAGATATGAAGGTCCACTCATAGGGTTTGATTGCAGGACCAGGGTCTATAGAACAAATGGGGCCTATATGCCTTTCACCTCTACTCATTTAAAATAGATAGGCCTCTTAATGATTTGTTAGTTAAAAAAAAATTCAGTGAGTCAAAATGCAAACAGTCTTCACACAGTTCAATCACATATAACTAGTATTTCAATGATAGACAACAGCACAAACAGCTCAGACCCATTACACCTTTGATCTTATCCTCCACACTGAGCATCATTCATTTTAAACCCCACTTTACCTCAGCTTTGTTACTTTAGAGATTATTTAAAAAAAACTGTAGTAAATAAATTATTTTCAAACTTCCCTACTAATAATTTTTGTTTTTTTCCCTATTTAAAAATCTGTCACACACATTGGGGAAAGCATATGTCCTTAATACTACCTTCCCCTGATACACAGATAATTCAGGTTATTTGAAAAGTAATGGCACTCTCTATTTGGACAAACTCAGGTTTAATGTTTAAGGGAATTGCAGTGGAATCCACAAAGGGCCTTAGGTGTTGCAATGCTGAGCATTGTGGTGCCTAACATTTAGATGCCTAGAAAATCACAGGAATAACACTGTGATCCACCAAGCCAAATTAAGTACCTTAAGAACCCCTATACAATGAATGGGGAGAGATAGACACCTAAGATTGCGATCCACCAATGCCAGTAGGCTAGGCAGGGAGCTGCCAAAGTCAACCAATGGGAGATGGTAAGCCCTGCCCCTCTCTGAAAGTTAGGTACCTCAATCCAGGCTGCAGGGAGGTGCCTGGCTCTCCTTGCTGTCCATGAACTGGGGGAAGATGGGTGCTTGGCTTCCTAAATTGCATGCAAGGGCCGAAGCAAAACAGTCCCAGGTGGAACGAGGGAGCCCTCCTTTTAGCCTAGTGTGCTCACCCAAGCTGTGGGAGACCCTCATTCTCCTGAGGGGGAAGACAGGGATTTGAATCATGCTCTGCTCTCTCTCAGGTTAGTGCCCTAACCCCTGGGCTACAGCATCATTCTAATTCTTGGGGTGGCCCAATTAATATTTAAGTATTCTGTTGTTTAATTAAAGTTGATCAACTTCAAGAGAGCTTGAGGGAGACCATATCAGAATATTACGTAGTTTAGTGGTTAGATTACATTCCTGAGATCCCACTTCAATTCCCTTCTCCCCCTCCAGAGGAGGCAGGACTTGAGCTGGGTGTGTGTGTCTCTCCCACATTCTGGATGAATAGTCTGTCCCCTAGCCTAAAGATTATAAGGGAGGTCCCTTTCCCACCCACTCCCTGCTGTTTTGTGTGAACTGCCCTGAGGAGCCCAATCCGGTAGGTGGCCTCTGAGCACAGTCCCCATATTAACCCCCCCATGCAATTTAGATGGCCAAACACCTATCTTTCCCATTTTGTGAATTGCTCTGGGTCTTAAGCCAGAAATAGACATCCGGATGCCTACCACAAGGCTGTAGTGCAAGTGCTCAGGCAGGAGATAGCCACCCATGCACCTAGAATGAAGCTGCAGTGTGTGTACCCTCAGAGGAAAAAATTTAGGCGCAGAGTGGGTTTAGATGCCTATAAAGTTAGACAGCAGCCGAGTGGGAGTTCTATAGATTGCAGTGGGCCTAAAAAGTGACTTAGGCACCTAAATACCTCCAGGGATAATACCCTTGGTGCTTTTTAATAACACCTCCTATTGCAATGGTTTTGTTTCTAGTAGCATGGTTTCTGGCTGATTTTGTTTCAGGGCAGTTTTAAACACACTAAGTCCTTGACCATGCATTGAGCTCTGCAAGGGTGGGACCCTGAACCTGCATGAAGCCCTAACAGCTAAATGGGCATCACTGAAGAAGGAAACTATTTCACCAAAGATGACTTTTTTGTAGTATTATGTGAATCAAAACAAGACCACTCCAAAACTAACACCTGTCAGCTTCTGTTATGAAGAGTGTGCAGAAACCTAATGTAGCCTTTGATTACTTTGTCTTGGTAGGTTAATTTCCACTTCAGGGTCTTCTTGATGACAGAAGAGCTATTAATAATAGTCCAAGCATTGGGTGTGAAAATACCAAGACTTCCTAGAACCACAGCCCGGGCCGGCTCTGGCTTTTTTGCCGCCCTAGGCAAAAAAGCCACCCGCCGCCCCTCCCTCCCCCCCCAGCGCGGCAGAGGAGGGCGCCAAGCCCGCTGCGGCTCCGCTCTCCCCGGCGGCTGGAGCGCTGCGGGGAGGGCGGCGAGCCCAGTCGCGGCACCACTTTCGGGCCAGAGCGCCCCGCCGCGCCGCCCCCCTCCAGGCACCGCCCCGAGCACATGCTTGGTGGGCTGGTGCCTGGAGCCGGCCCTGGCCGGGAG